>NW_009720517.1:37062-38457 GCF_000703405.1 Apaloderma vittatum
ATGATCAAGAACGCCTCTCCCCCACCTCCTCCCTCCTTTCGACAAATATTTTAAAGCTAGAAGTCAAAAGGAGGGAAAACGGACTTGTGGTTGCCGTCCCTTTGGAGTTATCCCCCCCATCCCTTCACGTTGGGTTCGTTTGAGCGCGTTAATATCTCAAGTTTAATGATAAGTTGAAGAGAATTCATTTATGAGAAAAAAAATGTTATTAGTACATTAGGAGAAAAAATGTGCAAGGATGCTGCTAATCTAAGGTGAAAGTGTCTTTCTGCGTGAAATTTAATTAGCGGGTTGTGTTCTATTTGTGACTTTTCTGGGCAGTTCATGAAAGCAGATACCAACATGATCCCGCGAAGCGAGAGCCTCGCAAGCGTACTCTCCCTCTCCCTGCCCTGGCGAAGGAAACTGTCGATGTGTGGCCCTGTCCCCTGGCCAGGAGAGGACTTTCTGGAGGCAGAGAGGCAGCCTGGGGCCACCTCGCGGCTTAGGGTTGTGGTTGAAGGGCGGTACGTAATTCGAGTATGCTCGCAGCGTACCTAAACGGGCCGGGCGAGTCAGAATCTTTTCACTCTGCCTGAGCAAGCAGCTGGTGGGAGCTGCTTTTCCATGATAAGAGCGGCCATGGAGATGGAGATGGAGATGGAGATGGAGATGATGGAGATGGAGATGATGGAGATGGAGATGATGGAGATGGAGATGATGGAGATGGAGATGGAGATGGAGATGGAGATGGAGATGGAGATGGAGATGGAGATCTCCTCCATGCTTCGCATTTTCTCCCCAGTCAGATGTCCCACAGGAGGTCCTGCGAAAGGTCCCTTGCAGAGATTCAGGCCACCACGTGCTGGGGGAGCTCTGCCTCCCTGCGAGCCTGTTGGTTGCAGGGGAATGGATCCCATCCAAGAACACCATCCTCATCCATCTTTTAAAGACTTGATGGTCCCCGAGCAGGGCAGAGAGTGTCACTGCCGGGAGTGACACTCTGTAGGGATGTGCTGGTGTCCCTTTTCCTCCCGGCTCTCCTTGCCGAGGTGGCAGGGGCTCCCAGGAAGGAGCTGTGGAGGTGACAGCGATGGGTGTCCCCAATCCTGGTGCCGAACACCATTGCTCGGGGTGTTTCTGGAGCTGGAAAGCATCCCCGTGTGGTTTCAGGGTGGTACGGATGACTCAGGGAGGAAAAACATCTTGGCAGAAGCAACAGAAAACGAAGTAGAAGGTCTCTGTTCTCGGTCTTGCCTGGGAAGGGAGATACCCTGTTGGTGATGCTGCCGGCTCCTTGCTCTTGGCACTAAAATTCAGTGAGATTCTGCCTCGGCCAAAACGTGTCGCAAACCTGCCCTTGCGTCCCACCCCTCGTGACCCCCGCCGGGTTTTCTGAGGCTGGGGGAGAGTCCT
>NW_009720517.1:38503-38731 GCF_000703405.1 Apaloderma vittatum
CCCCTGCCTGCGGGCGCGGGCTCCAGCTCTTGGCGATTTCTTTGCTGAACGCGCAGGGAGTCATTATTCATGCAGATGATCCTCACAATTCAATAGAGGTAATTAGGAGAATGATGGAGGAAATTAGCACTTTCTGCGCGTTTATTAATATTAATAAAATGATTCCGTGGTTAAAAATAATAATAATAATATTAATAAAATAAATACAGAACTGCGGAAGAGCTCTGC
>NW_009720518.1:0-1883 GCF_000703405.1 Apaloderma vittatum
CTGACAGGCTGCAGTTCCCGGGATCCACCTTCTGGCCCTTCCTGCAGACGGGCGTCACACGGGCAAGGCTCCAGTCACCTGGGAGCTCCCCTGTTCACCAGCACTGCTGGTGGGTGATGGAGAAGGGCTTGACAAGCTCCTCTGCCAGCTCCTTCGGCACTCTTGGGTGGATCCTGACTGAGCCCATGAACTTGTGAGTGTCCAGGTGGTGCAGCAGGTCATGAGCTGGTTACTTCTGGATTATGGGGGTACATTTCACACTCCAACCCTGTCCTCCTGCTCCGGGGGCTGAATATCCTGAGGATAACCGATCTGACTATTAAAGGCTGAGGCAAAGAAGGCATTAAATACCTCTGCCTTGTCCTCTTCTTCGGTGATGGTGTTCCCCGCTACATCCAGTAAGGGATGGAGATTCTCCTTGACTCTTTTTATTGACAATGTATTGGTAAAAACATTTTTTAACTCTTACACCAGTGGCCGGATTGAGCTCTACCTGGGCCTTTGCTTTTCTGATGTTGTCTCTGCATGACCTAACCAGATCCTTGTATTAACTACATCGGAGAAGCTGCAAATTTGGAAGGGCTATAGAGGGAGATTTTGTCTACCTGTACACAGACCAGTTCTGTGCCTCATCAGGAGGTGAGGTAGAGAAAATGTTCTTCTGACTCCACAAGTGACTGCTTCATACCACCACTGAGTTTAAAAGGACAAGAGAAGCTGCTTCTCAGGGTGCTGTGCTTCGTAGCACCTACTTTAAGGTAATAGTGGGATGCCTTATAGCAACCACACTACAGTTAGCTCTAACTGTGAGTAGAAGGGGACAGCAGACAAAATAAATCCAGCACATGGACATTCAATTTCAAGAAATTTCAATTCCTAAAAATGAATCAAGTAGTTTAAAACTCCTCCAAACTATAAAACCATCTGCACCAAACGTGAGCAGCCTGCAGGCAGCTTGTAGTCTGTTTAAGAAGTGGTCTATCAGAAGCCAAGATATTCTTTCGGAAAGTGAACAAATCGGTTGTGTCGTGCATCCCATCCCATCCCATCCCTCCCTTCCCCCGGAACCCTACATGACTCGATGGAAAAGCTAAGAAGCCAGCATGGGGAAAAGATGAGCATCTAAAAACTGAAAAGTGTAGTAGAAACAGGAAGATCTGTAGTGTGGCAGGTGAACTGTAAAAGGAGGATTAGAAAGGGTGAAAATGAAGTTGAAGAGCGCCATGTGCAGGAGGCTTAATCCAGTCGTAATCTTTTCTCGAAATCCATCAAGAGCAGGAACCCAGGTAGTGATTGTGGGGGACTGCTCTGTGACCAGAGGTGGTGGAACAGGCACCTGGGGATGGTAAAACCTAACAGAGAAGTGCAGTGAATTCCTTGCTGTCGCTGCTACTGCTAAAGAGGACATCCTGGGAACACCACGCAGGAGACTGACTTCCAGGAGCAATGAGATGATGGAGTTACAAAGGACTAAATCACTGCTGACTGGAAAATACAGTCTGCTGGAAAAGGGTCAGCACGGCTTCTGTGAAGGGAAATTCCACCTGTTCAGTACTGGGGTTCTGCAAGTGCTGGAGTAGAGGGAAGCAACAGGTATTAGCAGATTTTCAGAAAACATTTGGCAAAGTTGTGTGAAAGAAGCCAAGTTTCCCCAAACTTGGAGGGGAGGGTCCCTATTAATGGATCAGAGCAGGGTCACCCAGGGCAGCCCCACAGGAACGCGTCCAGGCGGGTTGGAAAGTCTCCAGAGCAGGAGACTCCACACCCTCTCTGGGCAGCCTGGGCCAGGGCTCCGGCACCCGCACAGGGAAAAAGCTTTTTCTAATGTTTTTATGGAACCTCCTGTGCTCCCCCTTGCACCCATTGCCCCTTGTCCTGTCACT
>NW_009720519.1:0-328 GCF_000703405.1 Apaloderma vittatum
AATGAAACCCATTGCATGCCTCGGGTTCGCAACGTGTGTGTCCTTGCCGGACAGATTTCTGGCTGGATCCCGGGGTTTTTTTATTCTTTTTTTTAGGAGGTTTTGTGGTTGGTTGGGATTTTTTGTTTGTTTTTGTTTTGTTTTGTTTTTTTTACTTCTCCTCCCTGGTTCCTCTCCCCTTCTCCCTTCTTCTCTTCCCGCGGACAATGCGGGAATTTTAAGAAGGATTTGAATGTTGTTTCGGAAAGCAACATCTACGATCGCTTTAAACGCGTGGGAAAAACAACAAGTGGTTGGGAAGACGGGCAGGCTATTTACCGTGGGGGAA
>NW_009720519.1:366-1072 GCF_000703405.1 Apaloderma vittatum
TGCCCGGGGGTCTCGGTGGGGCGGCCGGAGGGTTCCGTGAGGTTCGGAGCTGCCGGGAGGTGTTTGAAGTAAAAAAAAAACCAAAACACCTCTCCTTTTGTTTTATTTTTTTTTTCTTCCTCGTCTTCTTTTCGCCGCTGGTTGATCTCACCGTGGAGATGGCGAAGTGTGCCCCCGGGAAGCGCAGGGATGCTCTGCCCCTCCGAGTCCCCAGTTCTCCCCCCGCTCCTCCCCAGTTAACACCACCCGGTGACTGCGGGGCGAGGGGTCCCGTGTGGGGCTTGCGAGGGGCTTTGCTCACCCCTGAGGAAAAAAAAGGGGTCCCCGTTCCCGACCCCCAGGGGTTGCAGGAGGGGCACACCGGCTCCCTGATCCCCGGAAAAAACGGCGGGAGATGTGTGTCGTCGGGGATCCCGGCGTGCCGGGGCGGCGACGGCGGAGATGGGCGAGTCCCGGCGGAACAGAGATGCAGCGGGGAGGGAGGGGGGAAACGGCCAATAACACTTTAATAATAGTTCTATGGATATCTGGCTAGTCGCTACCAGAATACACATTTATAAGCCATAAATAAAGCATACAGAAACGATAAATTAATCAGATCCAAGTAGTTTACTCTCCCGGTAACATCAAGCGTTTGTTTCAATTACAACGATCTATTTTTTTTTGTAGTTTTTTTTTCTCTTTTCTTTTCTCCCCCCTCCCCCCT
>NW_009720519.1:1103-2231 GCF_000703405.1 Apaloderma vittatum
CCCCTTTTTACAACGTTACAAGACTTTTGGTCCTCGGATTCAAAACTAGCATGGGTTTCACAATGAAGGAGGGTTTCGTTTCACTTGTGTTTGTTTGATGTTTCTTTTTTTCCCCCCCCCATCACTTTCACACAAAAAAATAGATATATTTATACCTCCTTGTGACGACAACAACGAAAAATAAAATAAAATAAAATAAGCCCGACAGAAACCACCCCCCTCACTCCTAACCCACCCATCCACCCCACAAGGCAAACCAAGGGAATCACAGGCCCTCCCTCGCCTCCTTTGGGCTGGAAGAAGAGGGGGGGAAATGACCAACACGTCTTGCAAGACACACGGCTGCTGTTTCCCCAATGGATGCAAGCATCTGGAGCCAATGGAAAAAAAAAAAAAAGATATATATATATATGCATATGTACCGTGCTCGACAGCGTTCATAGTCCATCGCTCTGCTCAAGGGGCTGTGTGGGAGTACGGGAGGGGCTTTCACCCCCTTGCCAGGGGAGGTTTTCCCCTCACTCCCTTTTTAGGAGGAGTTCATTATGGGCCGGGAATACACACCTTGGTAGTAAGAAGTCTCTCCGGCTAAAGGGGAGGACTCTAAGCCATTTTTGTTCGTTACGGGCCCCATGGCCAGGCTACCAGGCATGGGCGAGGTGTAGCCCGAGTAGTGCATCACCTGCTCGTAGGCCTTCAGGTCCATTTTGTGGTGGTGGTGGTGGTGGTGGTGAGGGTGGTGGTGCTGCTGCTCGGAGGAGGACATCAGGTTGTTGATGGAGAATGGGTGGTTGAAGGCGTAGTGGTGCTCGGGCTTGAGGTGGGTGTCGTGGTGCAGGCCGGCGTGTGCTGGGGCCAGGAGATGCTGGGCCGGTGACGCTGATGGTTCCCCAGGGCTCAACCCCGGTGCACCCTTCAAGTCAGCCAGGGCACGCTTGTGGTCCTGGCATGGTGAGGTGCTGGCCGGGGACTCAGTGCCGGCCGAGCCCTCAGAACCCCCCGACGAGCTGCCTTCCCCCAGGGGTTGGCTTGGGGGCTGCCCGGGCCCCTTCTTACCCCCTCCGCTGCCCGCCCCGCTGCCTGCCCCGCCACTGTCCTTGGTAGCCAGCTGCTTCTCGCACTTGAAGC
>NW_009720520.1:0-255 GCF_000703405.1 Apaloderma vittatum
GCCACGCGCAGGATGCGGCAGATGCCGG
Source organism: Apaloderma vittatum (assembly GCF_000703405.1). NCBI lineage: Eukaryota > Metazoa > Chordata > Aves > Trogoniformes > Trogonidae > Apaloderma > Apaloderma vittatum. The sequence continues at coordinate 29 of NW_009720520.1, forward strand.
GGTGTGAGCATGGGAACGCGCTCCCGAGCTGCACGCGAGCTGTTGACCCCAGATTGAACAAAAACACCCAGTAAACCGAGGACTGAAACCCTGTAAATAAAATACAATGGTGGCTGATTACTCATTACAGGAAGGTTAATTGCAGAACAGGCTCCGCATGGGTCCCTGTGAGGGTGAGCCCATGGTGCCCCGTGATGCCACGGGCTTGGCCATGCCCACGCTCCTGC
>NW_009720520.1:667-894 GCF_000703405.1 Apaloderma vittatum
GCGAGACTGCAGCTGGTGTGGGGAGGCTGGGCAGCTGCACCCGTGTCCTTCCCCAACAGGAACCATCTGCGACCAAGCCCGGCTCTGCCTTCCCTATCAGCCATTCCGGTCTGACTTTCCAACAACTTCCCCTTCACGCCGGCTTCACTTCCTCACTGTGAGAGGCCGGTGCAGCTCGGCACAGCAGGACCAGCCCAACGCAGTGTGGCATGGTGTGGCACGGCTGG
>NW_009720521.1:0-929 GCF_000703405.1 Apaloderma vittatum
CAGCGAAGCACTATTGGCCAGGGAGGTGGCAAGACAGGTCCTGGGGAGCTGCATGACAGTCACTGTCATCACCACCACTACCACCAGCACCAGCACCACTACACTGAGCACACAGCTTGGCTACAGCCCAGGAGGACATTCAGCCCTTGGAAACACCTCCATCCCAGGATAAAAACCTCCTCCATCCCAGTGCACATCAGGCCCTCTCCCACCCCCCACTCTGGAGAACCTAGTAGATGCTCCCCCCAGCCTCTTCGAGGGGAGAAACCTAGTTTTCTGTGAAAGATGGAGAACTCAACACTGTTGTACAATTAAAGCTTTCCTGCATGGCTCCAAGTTGCTGTTCTGGTCGAATCTGACAGGTCCATCTGGGAAGGACCTAATCACAGGCTGGGAGAGGCAGTGATTACATCCAACACAGGGATCTCTGACAGGAGCTGCAGCGGTCCTGCCTTGCTTTTCCCAACTCATTCTTGGGGAGGGAAAGGGTTAATGAGGCCCCAGGAGGAGCCTCTGGTGGCAGGGAGGGCACTGAGCTGTCACTGCCTGGGGCCACCAGGGATGGTGATTCACCTTGATGCATGTCGAGAGGCATCAGAGCAGCTCAGGCATGGAGCCAGCCTTGGAAGGGCTTCGTTTGCCAGGAAAGTGCTAAAAAGCCCCAAAGCACTGGCTAGTGCTGGGACAGGTGCAGTGAACTGCGAGCTTGCCAGACACAGAGAGGGGCCTGGATGCTTCTGTGCTGCTCTCCCGCATCCCTGGGTCTCAGACACTCCTAACCCTGGTGTTGAATTTCTGCTCGACCCGGTGTCTAGGCCACCCAACACCAGCAACGGAGACCCGGCCATCCCCCTGGCCTCAGTCATCCCTATGTCCCCCCGAAGCAGTGCCACTGTCCCCAGTTCACACTGCACCTCCCTAAGGGAGCT
>NW_009720521.1:1146-1885 GCF_000703405.1 Apaloderma vittatum
CCCCAGAAGCGGATCCCGCGCTGGGCTGTGTGCGAGCCGGCGCTCAGCACCGGGGCTGTCACCAGCCCGGCAGCTCCAGCGAGGTGGCACATGCGCTGCCTTGTCCGTGCCTGTCACACCACATCACACCTTCCCCGCACAGTGACAGCCCAAGGGCTGTGGCAGAACAGGGCACCAGGCACCCAGGGATGCATTTCCCCAGCCTGTTTCTGCAGGGAAAAGGAAGGGAACACCTCAGCAAGGTGCTGTCCCCACAGCCAGGCTGGCCAAGGCGTCCCCAGTCCACCTAAAGGTGGCATCTGGATGTGCCACCCACAGCACAGCTCGCACCACTTCACTCCAGCACAATGGCCGAGCATCCCAGGCACAGACAGCCTGTCCCAAAGGCACAAGCTCCACAAGGGACAGGGGCACGGTGGCCCATACTAAAGTCCAGCTCTGAAGGAACCAGCCTGGCTCTTTCCTGGAGCCAGGCAGTGGGTACATGGTCTGTGCCTGCCCCAACCTGACTCCAGACGCACGGGATGCTCTTGCCCGCATGCTGTAATCAGAGTTTCTTACCCTCAGCTCTCCCTTCCCACCCCATCAGCAACACCTCAACTGGGAAACCGAGTCTACCAACAGCTTTAACAGCAGCAGTGTGCTGGGGACCCTACAGATGCAGGAGTAGGCAGCGGCACAGGTCCCTGGTCTGGGTAGGGTGTCAGCACCAGGAGTCAGGACTATTTTCCAACACATC
>NW_009720521.1:1917-2222 GCF_000703405.1 Apaloderma vittatum
AATCTTCCAGCTTGAATGACCTGCATGGGGACCTGGGGATGGAACAACACACAGTGGCTCCGTGTAAGGCTGACAAGTGACAGTGGCTGGAAACAAGGCAGTGTCTCAGCACATGGGGACAGGTGAGAAGATCCAGCCCACTAAGAGCCAGGAGCAGAGGTTGAGAAGTACCGTTGCTCTTCCTGCTTCTTCACGCAATCCATGGACCGCTTTGGGGACAGAGGGATGCAGCACTGGGTCTGGGGAGCATAAGCTCCATCTGGGTGGGACTTTCTGGATGTATCCACACCACTTCCAGTTCCCAC
>NW_009720522.1:0-5752 GCF_000703405.1 Apaloderma vittatum
CTCCAGCCAATAGGAAGAGGGGGAGGTGACGCGCCCCTCCGCCGCGCATGCGGTGCGGGGACTGCGGGACGGAGCGAGGGACGGGGAGGGCGGGCAGCGGGACATCCTGCCCCGCACAACCCCCGCCACGCAACGGGGAAAAAAACGAACTCCCGTCTTCCTGAAAAATTCTCTTTTTAACCCTTTTATTAAAATAGTTTTTTTTGGACAAGTGGGTCACCACACCCTCCGGACAGGTCCTCACCTTCCCTTCCCGAAGGTGGAGCAAGGCACTTGCTTTGCCCAGCGAAAAATAAAGATTATAAGCTCTGTGGGAAGAGCACATTTACTTCATTTCTTCCTCTTTCCCAGGAAAGCAAACAGAAATAATCACACGAGCCGCCATTACCACATCAGTCAAACCAGTTTTTCCTTTATTAGGTCCAACTTCACACCACAGACATCGTGACTCAGTAAAGGAAGAAGTTGTTTCAAATAAGGTAATATTTCAACATTTGTGCCTCTGGGCGGCTGCGTACAGGCAGGCAGCATCAGTGAAATGCTCAAGTCACACACCTGGAACACAACAAAACAAAACAGAAAAGCCATTAAGGCAGCAGCCCGGCACCCGAAAATTTCTGTGGGTCGCTTTTGCGCTCAAAGTCTGGTTTAATCATATTCAGCCCCCAAATGCAGTTGCTGCATTCCCAGCACAGCTGTCCTGCTACCCCCTTGCCATAGGATATGATGTATCCCAGGGCAAGCAGCAAGGCAGGCACTTAAAAGATCTGGAATTAAGTACTCTTCGCAGTCTGACACCCAATATCTCTATTCCAAGCATGATATTAAAAAAAGAATACGATGTCAGCTGTCTCCTGAAGAAGCTGACTTCAGATACTGCTTTTACTTCACTTCCATGAGGATTTTTATTTAGGCGTTAATTTTAGTCTGGGATTAGAGCACATTAGGTCTTGCCCGTGCTTAATGACAGATCCTCATTAATGACGTGCTTAATCTGTAAGCAAGGGGCCCACCAAAGCAATGGTTAACTACAGAAAAAGATGCTATTTTAAGTGTAACATGAAGAAGCTTCAGGGTTGTTGGGTGATTACCATCAGCAGGACCCATTTTCTACTATGAGCTTGTAATTAACATCTCCCAGTTTTCTAAATTGGCTAGACTGTGAGAGTGTCATCAAAGTTTGTGCATTTCCAGTGGAAATTACCCTGTCACTTTGCAAAAAATGCTTCTGGGGCACAAGCAGATGGGGAGCAAAGGTCGGCATGCTGCCAACAAAGTGCTTCAATACCCGTCTGCAAGTGCTATCTAGGAATGTCTGGCAGGTTGGGCACGGTTCCCTTCCCAAGCAAGGGCACTGTTCTTCCACGCTTCCTTGGAAAAGGGTTTGTACCTTTTCAAGGAGACCTGCAGTTACAAAGGTATTTAGACAATCATGTAACAAGCTTAAACTTCAGAGCCTTTCACAGACTGCTGAAGGCAAGCAAGAGGACTCTGTCTCTGCCAGGAGAGTTTCAGGGCACAGGAAACCCAGGCCAAGAGTCTCGGAAGATACAGCATCCCTTACCGATAAGGTTTACGCTTTGTCCAGGCCCAGTTCCTCTGGAGTGGAGATGCCCAGTTCACTCAAAGTTGGTCTAAGTTCCTGGATAACGTAAGGATAGATTTCCTTGTGAGGTCCTGCCTTGTCCTAAATGAAAAGGAATATGAATGGTGTTATTTCGACAGCAAGCTTGTTGTGAAGGTCCACCGTACACCGCTCAGGTTTGCAACCAAGTAAACCAGGTTTGTAACCAGCTCTAAGTCCTCCTACCCATTGACAGCAGCAGCAAAGCACCCCAGAATAACGCTGAACACCCCTTTGGGGGATTTGCAGATTATTCCTAATGCCTTGGCACCCTTCCCCTCACTTAACGTCCAGCTGATGTGACCTGCAACGTGTGTGTCACACCACACAGAACTAAGGACCAAGCCAAGCTCCTCCAGCGAGGGATGGTTTGCAAACCAGCCCAAGGGCTGCTTGCACCTTAGGAAACAGAATGAGAATTATATCCGATCAGCTGAGAAAATTTGACTTGCTTGGAAACCAGGGAGAAAACATCACCCTTTAAGCAATATCTAGGTGGAGCTCCAGCAAGAGCATATACTTGTCCCCAGGTTCTGATAAACTGAGTTATCCCCTAGATGGTGGGGACAAAAGGACAGGGTTAAAAAAGAAAAAAAAAAAGGGAGAAAAACATACAAAGATTTTTCCATTAGTGCCACATCTCCAAAACCACTGAAAGAGTTTCAATTCTACTGAAGAACATGAAAGCAGAAATGGCAAACTAAGAAGCAACTGAGTGTAGGACAAAGTCCGAAGCAAGTGTATTTGACAGCTAGAAGTGAAGACCTCCACGCCAGTCCTTGCTTGTGACAAAAAAATCAGTTGGAAGAGCATAGCTGCTGGCTGCTACGACTGAAACAGAACTCCTGCCTCCATCCTCGTTCGCTTGAACTCCCCGGTAAGTGAAGACTGGGCTCAGGTTTCAAAGTGCTGGATTATGCTGTTTTTCAAGCCCATGCAGCTTCCCGAGTTACTACTCCCAGCCAGCTCAGTCCTTGAAGAAGCCAGTAAAGAAAAAAAAATCCTTCAAGAATTTCCCACCTGAGTCAGCATCAGGAAAAGAAAATATGAATGTAAGAATGTCACCCTCAAAGCAGTGCTGTTTGTGCACTCTCACCTCAAAATAATTATGTCAAGCCACCAAGCACGTGCTCGTAACGAAGCTATCGATTCTGGCAGCAGGAAACAGTGGTTTCCCCTTGCACCACTAACAGTAAGCCAAGAAAAACTCTTCTGCTACTGGGCTCTCAGCAATGCAAACGCAGCAGTTACACCTCAGCTGCCTTTCCACTCACCTTTACGACTTCTAAGATGCGGACGGCACTGGCAAAGTCATTTAACCGTCTGCACGCCCTCAGAGCTGCATCGATGATTTTTGGTTCCGGAACCAGGTCATAACCCACAAGGGTGTTTATGCCTGTGAATATAGGGAAACACCAAGAGGAACTTGGCATCAGTTGCCAAAAAGAAGCTGCTAAGCAGTATTTTGCTCCACCTTACGAAAAAATTAAGTATTACCACAACACCAGTCGCCGTTAGAAGCTGATTGCAATTTTCACTGTTATTTTGGGACACACAGCCAAGGCTTTTCTTTTGCTCTTCTCCCTCTCGCTCACGACTGTAGATTTTGAGATTTTAAATGGATTTCATGAAATCTCAGTGGGCCACCTCCATCCATGCTCCCAAAAGGAGTCAGTGTCTGTACCAGGGCACGTCAGTGACGGAATCATTACGAAATCCAAATGACTTCATTCCTACGGGCGTAATGAAAATAGAACTCGAGCTGCTGTCTATTGCCTTCCTTTCCCTTTCAAGGGAAGGGCCCAACATCAAGTCATCCAGGTGATGCTGGAATGATCCCTCTGGCTGTTACGCAAACACATTTTTAAGCCCTAATTGGGGTAGTTTAATAGGAGCTGGCAGCTCCACAGCAACTAACAAGTGGAGATAAGGAAGCAGCCTACAGTGAGTTGGGGCCACACCACTGAGTCAAAGTCCAAATTAAAACGTGTGTGGCTATACACTAACTAAGAGCTGAGCTCTCCTACACCGAACACCCAGTTTATCACTATTTCGCCTCTCCAACTGCGAAGTAAAAACAAGTTTCTGGTCACCGAACTACTACAAAGCAGTTCTATTTGCTCCATGCAAAGCTACTCTTCCCTTTTCAGTCAACATACCTTTCCTGAGCTCCCAGGCATCAATATCTGGCTTGTTGAAATATGTCACCCAGCGAGCATCAAATTCTTCATCTGATTCTTGCGACCCATGAGAGTAGCAGCGGGCATGCACTACAGCTGAATGCAAAAAGAAAGGAAGAGACTTTGAGCAAACAGACACCTTGAAGCAGCATGTTCTGGTCCCCACATTTGAACCCTTCTCAAAACCACAGGGCTTGTCTGTGCACTGAGTTTAGCGACGCCAAGCAGTTTTTCAGTGGCATTTCTTCCAGAAATAAGACCCTACACCCCACTAATTACACCGTTACCCGCTCAAGATGAATACATCGGTTTATTCTGGAGCAACCTCCTATTCCTGAAACTGCTCCAGAACTGATTTTGTAATCCAGGAAAAGCAGATTTCCCAACCAACCGACTGATTCTGGTGGACAACTCAACAGCAACAGGCTGCGGGTTTTTGATTCCTCCACGAGTTCCGAGCTGATGATGGTTTGTTTTAAAGTGGTTTTAGGAATCCATGCAAAAATGAGCCCAACTATAAAGGCTCTCAAAAGCAACAGGACAGAATTTATTTCTTCCCACAGACTACTGAAGGGTTGAAGGATAAAATAAACAAATAAATAAATAAATAACTTCTGTCTCCGCATCTATCCGAGGTAAAACTCCAGCATCTAGAGCCCGCTCGAGACAGCTTTCCTTCCTTGCTGGGAACTTCACTTTGCTAATATTTGCAGAGAGGTCGTACAGCTGACATGACCTTGCCAGTCCAAAACTCCACTTCAGAGGAAGCCCGACAGAGCGAGTCACTTTTTCTTTCTCACTGGAGTGTGACCAACACTGACCAACAATAAAGTTTTACGTAAAAGAAACCCCATACTGAGTAGTATTTCTGCATCCTTCCCAGATATAGCTTTCTATTTTGAAGATCATAGTGAACAGCATACAGTGAAGCAGCAGCCTAATTCTACCTAAAATATAATAGAATGAAGGACAACAACCTCAAGAAATATCTTTAGTCTCACTGAATGATAGCCCGATCCAAATGCAACCTGGTTTCTGAACAAAATTTAACACAGTCCAACATCTCAGCTGCAATTCTGGTGTGTGCAATGCTTCCCAAACCACGCAAGTATTTTCATTTCTAGGGATGGGAAAAATAAATGACAGGCCAAGACAGAATCAGAATGCTCTTCTGCTGTTCTGTAGGGAGATTCTCCATCCTCTCCCCAGCTCCAAAACAGAACTTTGACCCTGCTTTCTCCAAAAAATCATGGGCACAGCAAAAAAGGCACAACAAAAATCATGGGCTCAGAGCAGAAGCACTTGTCTGTAAACACTCCTGTGCCCAGGCAGGGAGTGAAAAGTGCTCAGACAGTGGGTATTCTGGGGAGAATACTCTTTTCCCAAGCACAAAGCAGATCCTACAGAGGAACAACAAATCTCAGTTTGAGAAAAGCCAAGATCAAAGTCCTTGACCTTTAGGTCAAAAAACCTAAAGTCTATTTACAGTGAACACCCAACAAAACCATCAGCCTTAAGCAAAGCAACAACTCAGTTAGACTAAAAGGAAAAAGAACAACAAAAAAAGAGACCACAAGAATTTTAACCTGAGGTTTCCAGGATGCATTTTTCAATCACTGCTGGGGGGCAAAAATAAAAAAGTAAAAGCTGGTAACGTTTGACACGGACCGTTTCATAGCATCATGTAACGCCAGCCCAAAACCACGGGTGCCAAAGATGAACCTGGTGCTGGATTTACCGAAACACGACCCTCCCCGGGTGTTGCCGGCCAAGGTGTGTCGGGTCAGCCGTGTTAAACGGGGCCTCTGCAAGACAAGACCTGGGGAAGGAAGGACAGGCAGCCCAGAAGCGAGGGCCACCAGCAGCCTGGGCTCAGCGGGGGCACAAGGGCACGGCGAGCAGAGTTTTCGAGGATTTAAGGAAAGAAGATGATAAAAAAAAAAAGATT
>NW_009720523.1:0-26910 GCF_000703405.1 Apaloderma vittatum
GAGGGTCAGCGACCTCGCCGTGGGGACAGCAGGGCGTTCGTAATTAGGAAATAAATGCAATTAGTCGCACCGCTCGTTACGGGGCAGAGGCGTGCCTGCGTGCGTGGCGGGACGGGGCGGAGAGCGGGCTTATCCCGCTGCCGGCGGCACGGGCAGGGGTGTGGGTAGGTGCCATGTTTGCAAACCAGGTCCCCAAAGCCTCTCCTGAACCTTTTCCTTCCTCATTTCCCCACCTCCCCATCCTTGCCAAACAGCGCATGTGACCACATTTTCTAGCCTCCTCCGTCAGTCGGAGGTTTTAAATGTAACGCTACCGAATTGCCTGCTGCGAGTGATGAGAATAAACAGATACAAGCTGTGGCCTGTGGGGGAGAATCAGGGTTTCTCCTCTTGTGACTACCCGTCAGGCCTGGGGGGAGACAGACGGACGGTAGGAGAGGTGACTGGAACAGTGCAAACCTCTGACGTTAGGCAGACCCTCCCTAGCACGGGAGGTGTCTCCTTACCTCACCGTCTTCTGGTTGCATACACCTGTGCTTGGAAGGGATGCTCCGAAGGCGTGACGTGATCTGGGGTATTTCTTTTGGCAGCATCGGCAATATCCGCTCAAGCGAGGCGGGTGCCGGCCTCTTCCCCCGCTCTGGCTTTCTGTGACGAAGGAGAGACCAAACCCCGCAGGGCTCCCGACTTGAGCCCCGCACGCTGTGCGTGGTGAAGCTGCGACAGCGTTTCAGTGTGCTACTGGCTCGGCCCCCTCCCACCGGTGCCTGGCTCTTGAATTTTGACAGGGGCTACCCTAGAGGCGATGGCGACGGCGGGTACCGAGGCCCAGCTGCTGGCGTTGCTGCGCATTGCCGAGGAGCCGGCCGGGAGCGTGGTGTTTGGATCTCAGTCCACGGCGAAGAGTTCAGTTTGCGGTTACTGTTCATTACGCTTGGGGTGTGGCTAGTCTTGGAGGTGGTTGAAACACAAAATGTTTTGTGAAAAGGAGTTGTATTAGTCAGTGTGGGGAAACGCAAGTGAAAGATCCTTTCTTGGTTTCTATTTATCTGAAGAAAATTAAATAAAGGAGTAGCTCAAGGGCTCTAAACTACGTTTATCCTTCTCCCATTCCTTGTCCTCCGGCACAGCTACTTCCCTGTAAATATTTAGCTTTTACTCTGTAAAGAAGATTACTGGTTCTGTGATAATGTTGTCGAGCAATACTACAAATCTTCCAGTCACTGCAGGAATGAACTTTTCGTGGTAGAGATGGTAATTTCTCAGCCCTATTCTTGTTAACATGGACTGAAGAATAAATTCTCTTTTTTTTCCCCCTAATTTTTTTTTCTTCCACTCTTCTCTCATATTGGCATTTCTGAATTCTGGAGTGGTAGGGAAGCCTTCCTGTGAGACTACAGGAATCTTCAGCAGTTTTACTAAATTAATTTATGACACTTCAAATATAATTTTTAGAAGAGGTTAAAAAATTGTGCTTTGTGAATTCAGCTATTATTCCCTCACAGTATCTTCAGATGTTTGTGATATCCAAAGTAAAAAGTTTCTTTCCTTACAACAGTACTTCAAATCATGAAAATAACAGTTTAGGCTCTCTGTTGGTCTGAGAAACTGTGATTTTAAATAGATTTTTTTTCTTTCAATAAATAGCCAGAAGTTAATAGAGTATACACTGGGAAACTTGCAAACGTGTATGCTCACTTTAGCTATATCATTGGCTTTCAAAAATTAGGTCACAGCAAATAGTTTGCATATGGATTATGATTTGACTCTTACAGAGAGCCACTAGATTTTCTGAGATTGTTTGCCTTTTCTGTATACCAAGCATTTACTTCCTTTTGGAGGCAAGAGTTAGACACATCTTTCCAGAGAGTAACCCGTACAAGTTTAGATTTTGAGACAAGAATTTACTTCCATAGTTTTGTAGAATATACATTAAAATATACATTAGTGCTTATTCAGATGACACAGCTATATTATAGAAGTCATATATTGTCACCATCCCTTCCTATTATCTTCAGTAAAAGTTTTTCTGATTATCCAAATGTCTCAGCAAAGTAGCCACCAGTTTTCGTTTAAAATCACCCGGCAGACAAATGTTTCCATCTGTAACACCCACATGCAAATCTGTAATGTCCCCTGGAAGCGAAGCTGATCTGCCTTGCTAACTAGGCTACCTTCAATCCTGGGCTGATCAGCGACCGGATGGATATGTGCTGTCTCATGAATCATAAAGGCTAAAAAGGGTGCAGCGTTTCTTTCCGGTTCTGGATGTCCTGATAGTTAGCAGGAAAAGTTTCTAAAATGGTACTTGTGATGTTCCTTTCCAGCACTCCTCATACCAGAAAAGCTGTAGGAAGAACTATTGGTTAAACTGCTGTGTTCTTCACGTGACAGTCGTGAAATTGCGGAGCCAAGGGAATTTGGGTTGTTCTTGTGAGTTAAACTATATGTATTTCAGGAGAAGTGAAATTGGTCATTGGTAAAGAGACTGCCCCCCTTTCTTCTAGGTCTGTACCTCTCTGTCTTCCTGAGCCCTGTTTCTGACTCTGAGCTAAAAGCCAAGATGTAAACCCTCTCCGCCAGTTGACATCGGCGCACTCAGCAGCATGCCAGCCTGGGAGCAGGACTCTGTCACAAGGAGCAGAGCTATGGACAACGTAGTGTTTTCGCTGCTTGTGCTGGGGAGTGGCAGAAGTGCGTGCTTCAATTTGAAACTATCTGCTTGTGTCTTTCCAGGAACTTGCCCAGTCTGTCAGTCTGTTGGCCCACTGAGTTTCCTTCAGCAGTCTGGGACCAATGGAATAAAGGCATGTGACTTCTAGCGGCCAGTGTGACTTTCTTTTTTCTGTGTATAAGTGGTCAGTGACAGAGACCTCATCCTTCCCTCACCCTTCTAATGTTTAATTTCGAACCATGGTGTTCATGGAAGGGGAGCATTCTCTTATCCTATAACCTGTTGAATATCTTGGAGCAATGTGTTGAAGAGTTAAGGCTTTTGTGAAGGTTCCTTCTTTTGATCTTTTTTTTTGTTGTTTTTTTCTTTTTCTTTTTATGAACGGGTGTACTTTGCCGTGAGGAACACTTTAACGTTGGCCAGTTGCCTTGAAATTGCCTTTGCATCCAAAGGCAGGTTTGCATTCAGAGACAGTGTCACTAAGTATTCCTGGGAGCATATCCATGCCTTTGTGCAGTGAAACGTGGTCCCAGCCTGGTGTATGGCACTGAAGGCTCATTCACATAAGCACTTAGATGCTTCCTAAGGTGAAACTGAGGCACTTAGAGTTCAGTCCATGAAATCTGTCATGGTGCACCTGAAAATGTGTGTGTCTTCCCATGTGTCCAGGGCATACAGGACTAGAGCGTATGAGCGCCTTGGCTTGCACTCTGCCTTACACCACAGGCCGTTGGGGAGTTACAAACTACGTAATCATATGCTTAAGTCCTCTGAAAGACCTGACGCTAGTACAGTACCTCTGTAATGTATATTGATATTCAATGCTAAACTCAAAGTGTGTTTTCAAAAGCTTTCCTCACTTCTAGGGTGTCCCCTACAAGTGTTACTGCTTCCAGCTGCTGTAGGTGTAATAGCCTCGTGGTTAGTAAGGAATTACACTGATCAGCCAGAAGAAATTGTGTCCTAGACAAGTCTGGATACATTATAACTCAATGGAAACAATTTGGCCCTCTTTGCAGAGAAGAATGAAAAGTTTATGGGCTCAGGAGCCTAGATGTCTCAGTGTCAAGCCCAATAGGAAGAGCTCCACTTGCAGAGGAGCTGTCTTGCTGCATTCTTCTGGTTACCCAGGGTTCTTAATGTAGCCTTTTTAACACGAGTCAGATAAGTTTCAAATACCAAGAGGTATGGGAGTACGAAGAAGGTCCTCCCCCCTCCCAAATGAAAGATCTTATCTTGGGGCTTCAGAGCTTTGCCTTTTTGTTCCTCTGTGGTTGGGACTCCTTCTACACCTGTGGCAGCAGCATGGAGAGCAGTCTGTTGAGTAGGTAGCGCTTTGCCCTGGTAGACTCAACTCTCATCCACTCGTGTTACCCTGTTTCACACTGACTGTGCCAGATTTTGTGAGTGTCTCTGAAGACTAGCAACTCTTTTAATTGGAGCTTGGCCTTACCGACTCAGCCTTCTGCTGCTCCTACATGAGTAAACGTTTGTGTTGGACAGTGGTAGAATGTGCTATGACCTCCTCTGCAAACTAATTCACATTAGAAGCATGTTTTCCGTATTTTATACAGTATACACTCCTGTAGCTGAAAGGAAATAGGTTTGTGCTGAGTGGCTGATGCATCTAGCCTGAAGTCCAGATATTGCCTTACAGGTGGCTCTGATGTGATTAACAAACTGTGAGGAAGCGTTTGAGAGGGAATATTTTCAGTGAGACTGAAGAGGCAAACAAACCATCATTTGTAGAAATGGGGGGCAAAAAAAGAAGGAAAAGTAATTTAAAAGTTTAAAGTGTACATTCAGACACACTAGATCATAGAATGGCCTAGGCTGGAAGGGACCTTAGAGATCATCTAGTCCAACCGCCCCGTCATGGGCAAGGACACCACCTCTCGACTAGATCAGGCAACACATGGTGACCGAGCGGGAATCGAACCCGCGATCTTGGTGTTGTCATTGTTGTCAGCACTGTGCTCAAACCACTGAGCTAACTGGCCCCTCAGGATAACCTGAGACAACTGTATTTGTGGGTATAAGGTCCTTCAAAGTGAAACAACCCCAGTTAATATGCAGCAAATATCAATCACAGTCAAATCAGAGAACTATATATATTTATACGTGTTTATGTAAGCTGAAGGTTGCTTATGTGCAATTGCTTTATCTCACTGGATTAGTTAAGTGCTAAATACAAACCATGATAGCTGTGAACACAGTTGAGTTCCAGTTCTGCTCTCCTATGGATGCTCGCAGCCCAGCAGGACATTGGGACAGCCAAAATACTTTTCTCCACCTCTGGTGAAACGGTAGCTTATCAAAGGGGGACCATTCATAAATCAACCTTAGACAAATTTTATCTGGAAATTAGAATAAGGTTCCTAGTTATCATGGCAGTCATTTTCTGGAGCAAGGTGAAGTGGGGACAAAATCTCTTACTACTCTTCTGATGGGATTTAACAAGGCTGTGAAAGAGATTGTTTGCTGAAGTAGTGGCAGTAGTAGGAAACAACTCAGAGGCACAGGAGGTTCTTTGTAGTTCTGTAACTCTTTTTGTAGCTTCAGTAGAGAGGCTGGCAGATCTTAACAGAGTTGTTTCAAGATTTGTCATGGGAGTGGCAGTTAATAATTAGGGAGAAGCTGATGCTAACACCCTACTTTGACCATGTAGTGTGGTACACAAAATTGATTTTAGTGGAATTCAGGTCTCTAGAATCAACAGGGATATTGGAGCTGCTCGATTTTCAGGGCTGCCAAATTGTGAAGTCACTTGCAGTTGGTAAGAATCTCTGTTTCAGATATTGCAAGATAACCCTTGTATAATTTCCTGTGCGCACCTGGAATCTTCCAGCCAGTACTGCTAGCTGTGTAACTGAGGATTAACAGATTGGCCAGGAGGCATGTGCTCTTCACCAGCTTCCTGGTGACAGTTTGTTTCCCACTTGGACCACACCTAACATTGTCAGAAAACACAGACACTGCTCAAAATACAGTGGCAGCTGCTGCCACCCTTATCTTGTGTAGTACTTAAAGGCAAAGTAAGGAAGTAGGGTTCCAAGACCGTCTTAGCCTAAATGCTGTTATAAATCCCTTGATGATAATTGCCCTTCTGTAAATGGTAGGGAAGGGAGAGGTAGGATCATTCTTCATCCTTTCTGTAGAAACTAGGCCACTTGGCAGAAATAAAAGCTAGAGTCAAGGGGCCATCATGAGGAAGTCTGTCTTTATCCTATCTTTAGGATAAGGGATCTAAAGCCTATCTTTAATCCTACTGAGAAGACAAAGGAAGAATCGAGAGTTCTGGGAACTGGTTGTGCATTTGACACCAAGGAATTAAAGGATAAAATAGGTAAACAATACCAAATCTCCCTCCTCCAAGTCAGGCTCTCTCTTGCTTATTCTTTCTGTGGTCCCGTGAATCTCACTTTCTGTGAAAAAAGCAGGAATGGAGGATGCCCTCACCTTGGCTGCTTGAAAGCCTTTATTTCTTCCTTTGTACTTAAACGGGTTTGGAACCACTATGTTTCAAGGTTTGTGATGGAGCAGGGAGTAGAGTGAAGTTTGCCTACTGTGTGCAGGGGTGGTTTAAGCCCCTAGCATCACCCTGCAGGCTGTCTGAATATTGCCTTATGCCTCTTCCTGGCCGTACCAGATCTGATCCTCACACTCGAGTGTACAAATCCATGGTGAGAAGATTTTGCTCCTGGGCACCTCTGAGAAGAGCGGCTCTGTTTTCTTTACTCCTCCCCACTGGGGATCTATACACATTGTTAAGATCTCCCTGAGCCATCTCTTCTCCAGGCTGAACAGTCTCCACTCTCACAGCCTTTCCTCATGTGACATGCTCCAGTCCATTAACCAGCTTTGTGGCTCTTTGCCACACTCTCTCCAGTATGACCATGTCTTTCTGATATTGCAGAGCCCAGAACTAGACTTAGCATCCAGATGTGGCTTCACCAGTGCTGAGGCAGAGAGGAAAGATCACCTCTCTCAATTTTCTAGCACTGCTTTTCCAATGCAGTCCAAGATGGTATTGGCTGTCTTTGCTGCAAGGGTGCATCACAGGCTCACGAGCAAATTGGTGGTGACCAGGAATCCTCAACTGCTTCTCTGCAGTACTTCTTTCCAGCTGGACTGATGCATGGGATTACTCCCCTCCTCGTGCAGCACTTGTCATGTCCCTTTGTTGAATATTTGAAATCATAGGAGAGAGACAGTACTTATGTGTTCTCAAATCAGTCTGAATCAATATTCACGCGAAGGATTACTTGTGATTACTGCTTCCAGCCCCTTTGTTTTTACTGTCCAAGGCCCTCACTCAGTGGGAGGGAGAGAATCAAACAGGGCAGAAACTATTGTTGCATTTTGGCTAATGGAAACATCAGAAAGAATTTAATAGCACTTGAAGCTTCAAGTTTTCACCTCTTTGAGAAGGCAGGTGTCCTGAGTAAAGGAGACCACTGTGGTGACCTCAGAAATGCAAGGAGGGTTTTCATGACTTTCAGGGAGTTTCGGAGAATTGATACTGATTTTTTAGGCAGGAGGGTGGACTGAGTAGTCCAGGGAGACTACTATATGCAGTCAAAATGTATTCACAACTGCATACAGTCATGTGGTAAGACAATGATGAGACAGTCATTGGCTGTTCTACTGGGGGGCTATCTCACCATCAAGGCAGGAGCAGGGGGCTGTCAGCACACAATAGCAGATGAACTGGAATTTCCTCAAAAGCTATAGAAGAACAGGAGGTGATAGGCAGTAATAAGCATCCCTACCATGTTCTAGACATGGACTTCAGATTGGCATATGGTGAAATTTCAGAAGGTCTGAAGTGCAAACTTTTGTCCAGAGCTCTTTTCTGGTCCGAGTTTCAGTGGTTTTATTGAAATGCACAGGGCGTTATTTCTGTGCATGTGTCTTTCCACATGATTCTCTACTTGATACAAGAAGCCTCGAAAGCTTTGTTTGATATCTTGCTAATACTGTCTGACTGGGAAGTCTGCGATTCTACAAATTCATGGACATTATCTGTGTCCTGCAGAAGAGTGAACACAAAGACTGGGTGAATGAATATGATCTCTGCGCAGGAACTTGTCAAAGTACAGAGTTGTTTAAACCCCAGATCTTAAAAGAAATTATGAAGAAGAGACATATTCTCTAGAGGGAATGTTTTTCTGGAGAAAAATGAAGGGAGAACAACATTAAGAGAGATTTGAAATTCTCAGCCTTGTCAATGCTCTTTTATTTTTGCATCCTTGGATGCAGGAAAGAGACTAACAAAGATGTAGCATGCTTCCTTCATCAGGTGGTTACTAAGCATTTTAAGACTTGAACTTAATACTTTAAGAAAAGGCTAGTTAACAATACTGCTGCCCTTGTATTGAGGCTTGTTGGGATGCAGGCATTATCGAAGGTAGAAAATGATGGAGTTGAAATTTTGTTTTTAGTTGCAAATAGTTATATTTGGTTATAATTTCTAGCTAATTTTACCTTCTCCTTCACTCTACCCACTGGTCCTTGCTGTGTTTGTCTTCTTCCCTGGGCCTACCAATTTTAATTAATAAATGCTGGCATGCAATTACATTTTTGGGGAAAAAGCTGGAGTTACTACAGCTTGACTCTAATTCCCAGCAGTGATAAAACATGTAAAAAAAGTCTAATTCCCAGCAGTGATAAAACATGTAAAAAAATCTTATGTAGTCAGTTGCAAAGACAGAGTGGTTTCATTCTGCTTTTTGGAAATACTTGCATATAATTTACAGTTACTGGAATGAATTACACCTGATCAGGGCTGTATGATTTACCACACTCAGACCCATATATTGGATCAGTAAGGATGCAGATAAATTATCAGGTCTCTGCATGTGCCAAGAGTTACAATTGGTTTATCCCTTCTTTTGTACTTCACAGATATGGTAAAATATTATGCAATGTTTATGGTGTTGCCTAGTTTTGGAATCTAGGCACTAAATGTTAGTCAGAGTTATTTTTGGTTTTCGCAACAAACAGCAGAAAAGAATACCACTATCAGTTTGCTTTAATAGTTACTTGGGTACGACAATTTGCACAATGTGATAGGATAGCATTGCAATTCTTTGTACTTAAAACTGAAGTAATCATCCTCAAAATTTGATTGCATATCAGATAGTTATGTCCAGAGAGAGTTTTAAACAAGAAAACGATGTTCCAAATGTATTTTCTGGCACTGTTACAGAGGCAGGAAAACCTAGCTGCGATTTTCAGAATAATGACACACACAAAACCATTCATGCTCTTGCCACTTCAGAGGCATGAAGAGACGTGGCACGATGAATAGCTGTTTCCAGACAGTTCTGGATTGAGCTAGAACATCTATTTTGGCACTCATTTCTCAGTTTGCTCACATCAAGTGTGCCTTATTTTCAGAACCAACGCTTACAATAAGCGTTTTTTAATACTATTGAAGATAGGGGACTGTGTCCATATGGTTTTTTTTAGATACCTAGCAGATAGATAGAGCTACGCTTTTTAGTGATGTTTGTGGTGGATCTAACAAATTACCTGCTTCAAATTTTGAGGATCTGGGATGTAACCAAATAATTTTCTCTGTATTATGATCTTTAGATAAACATAAAATACTAGGTAGAATGGTGGTTTCAAAGCCTTGCGTGAAAACACAGTTATTTACTTTAAGGTCCTTAATTGAGAATTATTTTTTTGAACTTCTTGATGTGAAATTTATTAGGAAATTGCTCACGAATGGAACAGAGCCCAACCATGCTATTTTAGTGTAAGTACTATTATATTGCAGAGAAAAAGTCTACTACTCTTCTAGGAAGGAACGGAGTGCTCTGTTTGTTCTGAAAATTGCTAATGGAAGTCTTCACATGCTTGAATGACCTAAGTGTGAAGTGTCTTCTCAAGTGTTTCTCTTGGTTACCAGTATTGCATACTCTGAATTGATCAAACAAAGAAATTATGTACCCTGCAGTCTGTCTACATGTCATACTAGCAGGTCTAAGAAAAGATTCTGCATTTTTTTACAAACCTGGTTTGGCCTATGGGCCTAGCAAGCATTACAAGTTTTGCAGCCACTGCTCATGAAGATTTGTAAAATATATATATTAACTCTAAATACCATGAAGGCTTCAAAATCATGTGAACAAACGATGATTTTGTAATATATATCGATACATCATTATCTTTTCAGATATTTAGCAAACTTACAGTCCTACACTATACAAACAATCCAAAGATTTAACTATGGGCTATTTGCATCAGTATGTATTAATCATGTCAAAGTATTCTACAAATCAAATAATTAGTAATGGGACTTTTAGGAGCAATGACAATGAAGCAGTTTATGTAACAAATGGCCATTTTGGAACTAGATGATTGCATATGTTGTGTTTCGAGCCATGACTTGTTGGTACAGCTGTTTTCTTTTGCCAATTTCATTGGTCTTGGAAAAAGCATGAAGACCTGTGCAAAACCAGACATAGAAGCTGTCTGAACTTTCTAGTATCTTTTCTCTACACAGTTTCTTAGTACACTTGCATGTACTGAGAAAGCAGAATAATTTTTCATTTATATTCATTATTTTCTAGGTTTTTAATCGGCCTTTCATATGAAGTTATTTTCCAAACAAAGTCATTGCGCTTTTGCTTATTAGCAGTATTAACTTCAGACTTATTTTGACATTTGACATCAGGAGACTAAATTTTGTACTGACCAAAGGAAATTACAGGGATATAGAGGAAAATGCAACGTGAAATCCTGAGTGGTGAAAAGACATGGACAATCTATGAGTTTTTTAGTTACTTTAGGTGATAAGGCTCCTTGATACTGTTATTTATTACAAAAATTTTGATGTTGCGTGACAAACTTCAGCTATACAGTTTAATGTTCTGCTGGCTATGTATTTTTAACTATAGATGTAGAACAGGAAGGCAGATGGTTGATGGGAGTACATGGTGCATGAGCCTAGGCAGTTGAGAAGAAAGAATGTATGAGAACGCTAGTTCATCCTAGTTTAACTTTATTGATTTTGGCCCTCGATGCCACCTGCAAAGTATCAGGGTAATGGGTTTGCACTTTGTGGATGAGAATTGTGTAAGATGTTGTGTGTGTATGTGTGCTTTTGCCTAAGAATATGGAACCAAGTTGATTTATGGACGTTAATCAAAATGTTATGTTGCTTAGCATTGCCTAAAATATGCAGAGCATGTTCGTGAAATTTGATCAAGAGCTAAAAATCGGGAACAGTTTTGCCTGCAGTCATGTCATGGGATCAGGTGACACAGTTGAGCAAGTTGCTGCCATGGACCAGCAGAATGTTGTATCGCTCTGGTCCTGTGCCTCTGCTGATTAAATTCGGTGAATCCATGTGTTGGAACAGTTGTCATTGGAAGCACATCTATTAACTGGAGTAAGACTTAAGTGTTGTTGAGTCTCTTTAGATTGGATATGACCCTTTAAATCTTGTATTGTGCAGATAGAAGCACATTTTCCTCCAATGCATTCAGTAACTGTCAAGTTACTCCCCAAGCTTTATGTAGAAAGTAAACTTCAGAGAAGTGAAACCAAGGCATGGCAACCTACATTTCTGCATAAAACCCCCATGTATCTCTCTTTTTCAAAATTACTTTTTGTTCTGTATACACCTAATTTCCTGCAGTCTTAATTGCGTATTTTGTTTTCCTTAATTTTCTCCAAAAAGCTGTTTTTCAATATACTCATAGAAAGGAACTGCGTTCACTCAGAGGTGGAGATTGCAGAGTTATATGAATTGATTCTGATAGTGTATATGTAAAAAATGTGTAAAATCCTTTGAAATTAAATGCACAGTTCATTTTTCTTATATTTCAGAGCAAAATGAGATATTGATTTTTTAATGAGAAATCTATTCTAAGAATATAGAACCTCACTAACATATTATGGTTCTTGTATTTTGTGTTTTTAGATGATCTGATATTGATTGTAGATTTTAAATTTAAAAGCTCTCACATTTATTAGCAAAATTGCTTCATAATTTATTTTGGACTTCTTTTCGTAAAGCTACATTAGCTTAAAGCAAACCATCTTCCCTTAAAAAGGTCTCTTACAAACAATTATAACACTTACCGTAAAATAACTTTCATCAGGAACTGTTTGGACTGGACTGACCAGTTAGGGAATCAGCTGTGAATTTACAGATTTGCTCATCTGTAGCATCTTTTTTTTTCCCATGGAGATATTTCAAGCTCTAAGCTTGTCCCTGTTTGAACAGGTTTAAACAAAAAGCAACTGGGGAGTTGTAGTTATGTGGCAGATGAGACAGTATTCTCTCTCTTTCACTCAACTAAGGTGATATGATTCTTTCTTTCTTGATATTTATGTATGGGATTAAAAGTAAAAAAGCTGAGGTTTCCTTGAGGTAAAGTAAAATTAATGAAGTTAACAATATGAGGGAAGAATCTTGAGCTCAGCAGGGACAGTAGTGCTTCCTCTTATGGAGGGGGTTTGTCCTCTGATGTGCTACAGGGCTTGCAGTCTGGCATTGCTTTCAGCTCTCTCCTTGCAGAATTTATGCTTTTTTCTGTCTGCATTTAAGCGTTCACCATATTTCTCTGGAATCAAGACCTTGTCAGAGTGATTCAGGATTGCTGTCACCTTCCGTTGGATTACTGCACCATATTGTACATGGGATTACCCTTGAAGACCATCCTGTTGATCTCATACTGTGCCTTTTTACTCTTCCCTCTGCTTCCTATTCCACATATTTCAGCTTAAAGAGAGTTTTCCCTTCTGTGTACTGGGAGAAGAATGGAGGTCAACTGAGACCACAGAATAAAGCCTTCTTAAAGTGGAGAAGACAGAGAACTTCCATGTACAGCTTCAGTGGAGGAGACCTAAATTTGAGAGTTTTCTGTGAAAGCCAAAGATTGATAAACTTTCTGTGAGGGCAACTTGCTTGTTATGTGAACATTGCAGAGGTGGAAAGGAACGGATCTTCCTGGCAATTTACTTAATGGTGTAAAATACCAGGTGTTAAATTTTGAAGACAGGCCCTTGTATGTCTGGCATTCATAAATAAACCAAGAAAATCAATAGGTGACTTTGGCAACTGCCACCCTTTTGACTCCCTTGTCAGAGGCCAAGAACTGAATGAACAAGAAAATTAAATGTGTTTTTCCCTGAAGGAAGAGGAAAAGCAGTTTTTCCTCCAGGCTAAAACTGAGGCTACTGAAAGTACAGCAAAGGTTTTTTTTGCTGTGTTACCATAGTTTGTCTGAATCTAGCAGTCTGCAGTTTTTTATATTGTGAAATTGTACTCTTATTTGATATCAAGATGTTTGTCCTTCAGAGAGCTGCATCCCGGGGCTGTCAGCCTCCTATTTTCTATTAGATCCCAAAATATATTTTGTTACGTTTGGTAAACCTGAAAAGGGCTATTACTGTCCATTCACTAGCAGACAGGTCAAATTATTCCCCAAAGTACTGTGATTCTTCCCAGCTGAGTTCTAAACCGATTTATAAAGGTGCATGTGTCTTTATCTCGCAATATATTTTTCATTAAGGCTTTCAATGTTACTTACTTTCTAGATGTTTGAATCCTGATGGTTACACTGATGTATATTATATATATAGCTTATATACAAGATATCTAGTACATCAGAGTTTAACCTGTAATATTTTAGTAACATGCACAGTTAGTTGATTTTTCTTCATTCCAGGCATTATAATCATGCTCTCAGTGAAATAAAACCCTGGACAAATCAAGTCGAGTTAAAGAGCCATTCTATACACACCAAATCACACTTCTTTTTTAGATGAGATCCCTGCAAAACTGTAAGGAAACACCAGTGTTATTCAGCACAGATGTCATACTCAGTTCATAACATGCTGTTAAGAGGATGAGCTGTGGTTGGTGTTCAGAGAGATGAAGCACTGTCCAGTTATGGCTGAGGGTCTGTCTGTCTGCCCATCTGCCCTGTCGCTGGAGGTTGTGGTGACAGCACAGGAGCTGTGCTTGTCTCTCCCAGGAGTGGATTTCATTGTCTAAACCCAGGTGTCTGCTCCTGTTTGAGATGTCCGTGGGTACCTCTCCTTGTCTTCAGGAGGGAGGGAAGGGCTGGTTGCTATTTTAGCCAGGGTTTTGCAGCAGGGAGTGGAGGGAGCTGGGGAGCAGGCAGTGGTTTCTGTAGGTGACTGGCACAGAGCCTGGCTGGGCATAACACGGCTGGGTATTTCCTCAGCTGGAAGAGATCCCCGGACCAGGTTTCATTGCTGGTCACAGCAATGGCAAAAGCTCGAGCTCAGTTGATGGGTCTGACTGTGTTTTCAGACCTCTGCAACAGCCTGCCGCTTTTGCCAGGTCCCTCCTGCTGGATTTTTGAGACCGCTATCTCTCCTTTGGGGATCTTGCATTTCTCAAACAATATTATGGCTATTGAGGTAAAAGCTTGCTTCCCTCCACATGAGAAGCAGTACCTTTTGAATGCAAATTATCATTAAACTGCTGTCCGTGAAAATTAGATACTTTGATAAAATTCTGATTTTATTTTAGTTTATCATGTTAATCCTGAGTCTCGTGCTAACAAATGTGTTTTAAATGTCCCCACAAGGTAACCACCAGATTAATGAGAAAAGATTACAAAATGGTCGGCATTTTGCATTGTGCTGCCAAGGCTATTCACTACAAGAACTATGGTTGCTTAGTTGCCATGGGAGAGGAAAAATGAAGAGTAGAGAAGATGAGAGTGCAGGCTACAGCCTTGTGAGGGACAGCAGGAAAGCAGAAAGTATGCGGCAAGTGAGCAGGAAATTGTAAGAAAGTACATGTCCCTCAAGACACAAAATGTTAAACTTGGAGGGCATACAGGCAAGTCTGTGGGGATCAGAAAGAGGAGGAATATATGACAGGGGAAAGATGTGAGGAGAAGACTGGAATTAGCTGGGATGGAAGCCTGAAAGTCAGCCATGAGTGATGCAGCTGCCTATTCGTCTAGTGTAGAACAACTGTAAAATAGCACTTCTGCACACTGAGACCTGGGTAATGAAAAGTGATGAAACCTTTGGTAGCAGATTCGGGACTTGTGTATTTATGTGTCTGCTTTGCTTTGGGTTTGAACTGGAGATGGTTAAGCACACAAATCAGGAAGGGATTAACATTTATCTTCAGTGTGAAAATAAATAAATTAGAAGGCAAGTAGCAAATACAAAGGTTCCGAAGTGAACAGAGTGTGAGCCAGCCTCCTGGCTGTGAAGGCAGGGGTCTGAGTCATTAGATTCGGACACTTGGGGCTTGGCAGAGCTGCTTTCCTGGATCTCGGCAGGTTCAGATGATGCAGTGAGAGAATCCGGAAACACGGGGTAGCTTGAAGTAACTGGACACCTCGTTGCATTTGAATTTAACCTTCCCAGAAAATCAGCATTTTATAGTATTACGTAACTAGTCTTGGTCTGCCTCAGCTTCTCATTGGAAGGCAGGTCTGTGCTGAGAGATCTGGTCCAGTTTAACATGAAAGGAGTGTGTTTGTAGTAGAGGGCTTGGAAACCCAGCTCAGCTGATCTTAAGAGTTCCTAGACCTGATAGTAGTAATGCAGTTGCTACTTCTCAAACCAATTTGCTGTCTTAACTCAGTCTCAGAATTTTTGAGGCCTTTGAATATTTGGAATTTGCTTTAATCTTATTACTGGTAAGAGGAGTATTTCCTCTGGTTAGGAGGGGTTCCCTGCTGTCACAGGACCTGTATGACAGAAGGTTGTGGGAAGCCCCTGCACCAGGAGTTTACCTTCGTAACGGAGCAAGCAGACAAAAGCGAGATGGAAGTATAAAGAGCACAAATAGGTCAGCTGTAAGGCAGCACTAAATGTTGTGTTAGTGTCAAGGTTTGTAGGCAGGGTGCCACGTCCCCTGTGTCTGTCCAGCCTTGTCATCTCCAGCCTGACATATTGGACGTTGTGTGCATGTACATATTAATCTGTGCAGGCTTGGTGCCTGAGGGAATGGTGTGTGTTTGTGTGTTTTTGTTTTTAATTAAAGGTGGCACCTCAGCTTTTTGGGTGGATGAAGAGTGGAGCTAGAAAGAATCAGCTGAATGGAAAGAAAAAGGCGTAAAGGATGCTGGAGTTCGAGGCAAGGGTGCAAGTACAGCTGAAAGACTGAGCAGGTGAGAAGAAAGGAGAAGAACTAGGGCAAAGGGATCACTGCATGGCAGATACCTTAAGGAAAACCATAGAAGGTGCTCTGAATGTGTAAAGGTCTTTGCTTTGCTGAATCAGCAGCTGCTCTTGTCTGGGAAATCTCCCTGGTAATTTTCTGTAGTTTTTTTCCACAGTACCACACTCTGGTGGGTAGGGATAACTCTTTGGTCTGCAGGCAGCATGCGAAGATCTCCATGGTATGTGTGAGACTGTTCATATGCATGTTGAAATGCAACAAGGGCAAGTGTAGAATTTTGTATCTGGGAAAGAACAACCCCATGTGCCAGTACAGGTTGGGAACTGACCTGCTGGAGAGCAGCGTAGGGGAAAGGGACCTGGAGGTTCTGGTGGACAGCAGGATGACCATGAGCCAGCAATGTGCCCTCGTGGCCAAGAAGGCCAATGGCATCCTGGGGTGTATTAGAAGGGGAGTAGCTAGCAGGTCGAGAGAGGTCCTCCTGCCCCTCTACTCTGCCCTGGTGAGGCCACATCTGGAATATTGTGTTCAGTCCTGGGCCCCTCAGCTCAAGAGAGACAGGGAATTGCTTGAGAGAGTCCAGCGCAGAGCCACAAAGATGATGAAGGGAGTGGAACATCTCCCTTATGAGGAAAGGCTGCAGGAGCTGGGTCTCTTTAGCTTGGAGGAGGCTGAGGGGTGACCTCATTAATGTCTATAAATACGTAAAGGGCGAGTGTCAGGAGGATGGAGCCAGGCTCTTTTCAGTGATGTTCAATGATAGGACAAGGGGCAGCGCGTGCAAGCTGGAACATTAAGAAAAACTTTTTCCCTGTGAGGGTGTTGGAGCACTGGAACAGGCTGCCCAGGGAGGTTGTGGAGTCTCCTTCCCTGGAGACATTCAGAACCTGCCTGGACGCGTTCCTGTGTGACCTACTGTAGGTGATCCTGCTCTGGCAGGGAGGCTGGACTAGATCATCTTTCAACCCCTAGCATTCTGTGATTCTGTGGTTCTGTGATTGTGATTCTGTGTAATATATAGCAGTGTGAGAGACAGCATTAGAAAACTCTGCTCCTGCATTCAAGATAAGCCACACAGGTGCATAATCTCATAGGCTGCCTAGTGTCGTTTGGGATGAGGAAACATGATGGTAGGCAGTCTTATTTTACCCCCTGTGCTCTTACGTGTTAGGCACCTGCTTGGCCTCTTCTAGCATTCATCCCCCCACCTGGGACATCTGGCTATTTCCCTCTGCATTTTTCCCAGCAGCCCAATGGAAATGGAGGAGACAGAAGAAACAGCATCTAAATCCTGTAGAGGTGGCATAGAGATCTCTGCCTTGATCCTGCACTGCTGATCCTACATCCTCTGAAACAGCTGGAAAGGGGAAAAGGAGCACTTTCAGCTCTTTGTTGCCACTTTTTTCTCAATGTGGAAGACCCCATTTGGCTACAGTATGAACCTTATTTTCACAACTGAAGACTGTCACACAGTAGTTCTGAGGTTAACACAGAACTAAACCTAGACTCTCCTTGGCTGGTCCAACTCTTTCTTTTCTAGATGTTAGAGAAAGTAATGAGTTTTCCAAACTGTGATGAGAAACAGATAAACTAATGTCATCCTGTATTTTGGCAGTCAGAAAATGGATATGAAAGGGCAAAGAAGTGTATCAGTGCTACATTTTGGAGGGGTGACTGCAGCATACAGTTTTGCCCTAAAGTTTTGGATGGTTTGGAAGGCCTTCAGGATAGAAAGATGTGGTCTTTGTTGTGGAACAGATGTGTGACCCAGTGTGCTTGGTAAGGGATGCACAATGGAATCTCAAACTGCAATATATGTAATCCTGTCTTTAGGGCTACATAAGCAAATGTTATTGTTCATAGACTGCTACTGACCACAGGTGTGCACACAAAGAGACAGCAGCCCACCTCTACCCCCCAAAAAAGAAAAAAATTTTTGATTATGTGATATTTATTAGCTAAGGGGAAAAAAACATGAAAGAGAAGGTGGGAGAGAGGCAGAGAGACACAAGTAAGTAGATCTGCTGGGAACGGTTGAGGGAGCTATGGTCTCCTGGGGGTTATTCTAAGAAAAGATGGTTATTTCAGATCTGAGATATGTTGATATGTTGTAGCTTGGGACTGGCAGTTTTGTATTTCTTCCCCAAATTACAGAATAAGCAGTCTGATAGATAAAAAATTTTGACATCATCTACCTGGTTTATCAGTGACATCTTGCTTCTGTACCAATGTGTATCTGCTAATTTTGAAATTCAGAGTTTCAAGAAGTCAGGATATGGGAGTAATGCTGTGACACATACATATCTTAGTGGTCACTCATTGCAAGAACAGGGTGATTAATGATACTGTTCTTCTGAGAACATAATTTTTTCCTTTTTTTTTTTAAATTAACATGAAACACCTGAAAGGTACCAGCCCTTGATACTGAGCTGTCTAACCACAGCTGATGGGCAATAGTCAGTGTGTACTGGGATCCAGCAGTTCTGGAGGGGCCTCTTTAAGATGTTTTAACCATTAATTTCCCATGTCTCTGGTGCTTTTCCTTGAACTTTGAGGGTAGGGATTTGCCAGAAGTGCTAACTGTGATGGAAGTTAGCTAATTCAGCTCCTGGTTTGCCAGAAATTACAATCAAGAGTATTTGATTTTTTCAAAGGTGCCCTGCACTGCTGTCATGCTGAATATAACTGTAGCTGGCAGACTTCTGACAGCCTGTAACAAGTTCAGGAGCAATTATCAGTCATTGTCATCCAGTAAATTTGTCATTGTTCTGCTAGTGCAGCTCTGAGATTGGTACTTCTTGATTTCACTTTAAGAAGGAATCATTCTGGATGTTAACTTATTGAATGGAGACTTAAGATACAATTAATCTTTGTGTGCTGCCACTCTGGAGACTTTAGGAGTCTGTCTGTACCTTGTGTCTGCATTCGTTAATGCTTTTCCCTTCAGCTGTCTGTCTTCCTTCTTCACAATCTTTCTCGTCTCAGTGACATTACTTTCCTGTATGTTCAGAGAGTCTTCAGGCTTTGCTCCTGAGAACCTGTGGTCTCAGCAGAGGTCTCAGGGCACAGTGCTGCAAGGCAAAGCAATAATAATAAATCCAAATAACCAGCTTCGTTGATGTCTGCAGCAGGGTTTGACTTCACTCTCTGTCCCAAAATTGGAACTGTGTTTGGGATTCTTAAGTAACGCCTGCTGCCTCCTGGATAGTGAAACCTCGTCTTTTGTTCAAGATGATAATTTCCTAAGAATCAGGTATGAATACAAATCATTTCTGGGAAAGGAAGATATAAATCTATTGTACAGGATATACAGTACAAGGAATTACTCTTATACAGTGGTAGTTTATCAGCAAGTTCAACACTGTGCTCATGAGAAAAGTTCATGTTTGCGGCTATTAAATTTGGATATTTCATGTAGTTAACTCAGTTAGGTAACACATACTCTACGTTGGCATAACTTTGTCATTTACCGTAACGCATTGCTGAGAATACTCTTGAAACTCTCCACTTGCTTTTTCTGTCCGCAGTTGGCCACGTGAAGTGTTGCAGCAGGCTGTGCAGAGAAGTGATCGAGTCACTGTTCCTGGAGGTGTTCAAAAATATGTAGACATCGAACTTCAGGACATGTTTTAGTGGTCACTGTAGTGTTGGGTTGATGGTTGGACGTGATGATCTTAGAGATCTTTTCCAACCTTAATGATTTTATGATTCTATGTAGCTAAGTGATGTACACAAACACTTTTAATAGACACAGATCCTGTATGTGGATTTTACGTGTGTGCTGCCTGCACATTGTGAAGTTGTTTGTGACCGCATGCAGATTTGAAACACTTAACAACCAGCGTTTCTTTGTGTGTTGAGATTTCATGCTTTGGTGTTTGATGACAGGGAATATTATTCACTGCATGAACAGGAAGCGTGTTTAACAAAATTCTGTTTGCATAAAAATGCACTCCACCAGAAGACTGCAGAATCATAGAATCATTTAGGTTGGAAAAGACCTTTAAGATCATCGAGTCCAACTGTTACCCTTGCAATGCCAGGCCCCCCACTAAACCATGTCCCTAAGCCCCTCATCCACATGTCTTTTAACCACCTCCAGGGATGGCGACTCCACCACTTCCCTGGGCAGCCTGTTCCAATGCTTAATAACCCTTTCCATGAAGAAATTTTTCTTAATGTCCAACCTAAACCTCCTCTGGCACAACTTGTGGCTATTTCCTCTTGTCCTATTGCTTGTTACTTCGGAGAAGAGACCTACTCCCACCTCACTACAGCCTCCTTTCACACAGTTGTGGAGAGCAATAAGGTGTCCTCTCAGCTTCCTGTTTTCCCAGTTCCCTTAGCTGCTCCTCATAAGACTTCTCCAGCCCCTTCACTGGCATCAGTGCTCTTTGGACATGCTTGAGCCCCTTGATGACTTTCTTGGAATGATGGGCCTTAAACTGAACACAGGATTCAAGGTGTGTTCTCAACAGTGCTGAGTACGGGGGTATGATCACTTCCCTGCTCCTGCTGGCCACGCCTTTCCTGATACAGGCCAGGATGCCATTGGCCTTCTTGGCCACCTGGGCACACTGCTGGCTCATGTTCAGCCGGTCGGCCATCAACCCCCCCAGGTCCTTTTCTTCTGGACAGCTCTCCAGCCACTCTTGCCCAAGCCTGTAGTGCTGCCAGGGGCACTTGGTCTTGTTGAACCTCATACAATTGGTCTCAGACTCTTGATCCTGCCTCTCCAGATCCCTCTGCAAGGGCCTTCCTATGCTCCTGCAGATCAGCGCTCCTGTCCAGCTTCATGTCAGCTGCAAACTGACGGAGGGTGCACTTGATCCCTTCACCCAGGTCACTGATAAAGATACTAAGATGGGAGTGAATAAGATGTTCAAACATCACGCAGTCTTATTTCATTACAAAAGATGGTGGTGAACAATGACCCAATATCAGAACTGTTAACTCATGCATTGCTTTTTGACCACTTTGCATTGTTTAAGTAAGACAGATTTGCACTATGTATTGCTCTGAAGGTAAGTTTTTATTTCTTACATATGCAAGCTTAGTACTGTATGCCATGATATTTTATTTTCCTCTAAGTCATATTTATAATGTCACTCAAGGCCTAATTGTTAAGAGAAAGTGGAAATACCTGCTGATTTTTTTGTATGGAAATTCCCCTTGTGCTGGCTGAATGATCAGGAGTTTGCCTTGGGGTTCTGCCTTCAAAAAAACACATCAGAAAAGCTGTTCTTCATGCTGGTGAAGGTGTCTGTTCTCTAATAAAGGGCTGCTAACATCAGTGAAAAACAAATAAAAAAACCTTGCAGCCATGAAAATGAATTGAGGACCTCAAAGCACATATGCAAATAATCTTGAAAAAGAGTTTACTAAAACATAGCAGCCCACACTGGCAATGCACAGTATAGTTCTTCAGATATAGGAGTCCATTATTCTAGTCTCCCTTCCAAAATCCGTTCTCTAAGCACATGTATTTATATTTTTTTTTTATATCATTTAATTTTAAAAGCATTAAAAAATGTTGAAGGAAGTTATTACAGACCCTTTTCCTCAGACTTTCACATAAACAAATATAATCAATATACAGGAAAGAGATGATTTTAATCTCTTTTTAGCCAGAATAGGATCTGTAGATAACACTAAGAATAAATGGAGCTCCAACTTTAACAAAAGAGATGTAAAAATCCTATTTACATTTCCTTTCTCTATTGTTTTAGTTCACTGAAAGCTTGAAACCAAGGCTGCACTTCTTCATGAGACATTTAGTATGAAAGTCTTTTTTTGTCTTCTTATAAAGGAAAACTAAAATAGGTCTTCAAAGGGATCTTCTGGGTTTTTTTAATACGCTTTTTCTGTGGGCCTTGCTACTTCATGTAAAGCTGTAGTTAAATCATATTCCTGCTAATGTAGAATCCAAATTATATTAGAATGAAAAGTTTCACTACTTTCTAGATGGTATTTGGCCCTTAATTAGACACCATAAACCTTAGTTTAGTGTATAATGAAGTGCGAACTCCAAAATACAATTTTCTTTTCAAATGACAACAGTACCATTCTTCTGTGCCCTCAAGTACAGGATGCTGCTGGAAAATTAGTGGCTATTTTAGAGGCCACAGATCCTAACAAGTAATATGCTTTCAGTAGTTTAACAAGTGGCTCCTGCAAAAATTCTTTCCTCATGGCCAGTGATAATCTTCATATACCAGGTGTGCGTTCTGCAAATACAAAGGGATTTTCTTCGTTTGCCTATTTAACCTGAGCGGGAGGGGCATGCTGCTGATGAACAAGTTTACATTGAATTGCACTCTGCTGAGAATGTGTATGTGTATGTGTGTGTATATATATATATTTATATACTGATGGTATTTTGACAATAATGGTAGCTTGTGACTAACTGTCTCATTTTAAAGGTTAAAAAACTTGAGCTCCTCAGAGTTCCTGTAGTGAGCCCCGGAACCATGCCAGATTTTGGAAGGATTTATTTGGCAATGCCCAGAGAAATTAAAGCCCAGAAGGATGGAAAAAAGCATGAACGATTAATAGAAATGTTCCTTCGGGGAAGTATTTCAGCTGTGAGAAAGATACCAGTTTGTGAATCTGGTCATAGACTTTTACAGGACCAAGTGAGTTCTCATTGCCTTTAGTCCTTCGTTATTGCCTCCAGCACTGAATTATGCTGCTCACACTTTCCTTTTCCCTCTTGTTTTATTCTGTAGTGAAAATGAAGCATTGGGTATATGCTGAGGTGTTGATGGCTTAGTAAGTGCAGAGATTTCTAGTATTATCTAATGTTTTAGATATTTCTACAGAAATCATAGAATCATAGAATGATTCTGTGATTTCTGTAGAAATACCTAAAACATTAGATAATACTAGAAATTTATTTCATTTTATTTCATTTATTTCATTTATTTCATTTAAAGCACAGTATGATGTTAGAGTAGAACCTTATTCTTGTAATTATTGATCTCTTAGTCTTGAATTTTATATGGTGGTGTGGGTTAGTGTGTTTAGAGGTGCGAGTCTGTCTTTTTAAATACATTTAGTAGCAGTTAAGACGTAGAGTTTCCTGTAGTAAGATAGCATAGGTGGGTGTTTTAGTGTACTGGGCATTTGTACTAGAAGCAGGAAAATCTCCTAGTCACTTGTTCCATTGCTGTTTGCATGCATTTTTAAAAGCATAAGTGGCAGAGGTAAGACTGGTTAATGTGCTAGTAAGGGGATGAAGAATGTTATGGAAACAGGAACAGTTTGGGCCTTTTAATAGCTTCTGTCCAATTTTTTTTTTTTACATTGTACTATTTTAACTTGAAGATTTATATAAAAATACAGCATTTTAAGAAGTGCTAGATGGAGTCTTCCAAAAGCCCTTCCCAATTTGCTCTGTATTTTAGTGTGCTGTTTGTACAGAAATTCGCCCTGCTTTCTAATTCAGCACCAGGTTTTCCTTTAGGCAGACATACAAAATATGCATAAGACTGTCTGGTTTCTTTAAGTCTGGAAGGCACAGCAAGGAGTGAACTTGCTGCTGCCAGTTTTAAGTGAACATGTTTGAGGTGGAAGCTTGCTTCAATAAGATATCTTTGTAACATGTAGCTGAGGAAATAGAGGGATGGGGAAAGCTTTGTCTATGTATTGTTCATATGCAATAAAGCATTTTTCTGCATGCATGCATGCATATACATAATATATCATATATGAAATATACATATATATTATTTTATAGCCAGAAGCATTATATTCTTGGTGGTTTCTGGCACAGATATAAGCTGTGCTGTATTCCTGCTTCCCATCTGTTGTCTAACCTCATCTTCCATGCCATGTCTGCTCTGTGCTCATGTTCTTCCCCATTCATTTCTCTTCACTTCCAACATGTCCTCTTTTCTCCAAGACCTCAACACACCTCAGGCCCTGACAATTTCTGCTTTTGTTCATATAGTCCCAGCTCTTCTCGGGAACAGTCCATTAGAGACCAAGAAAACTGTTGTTTGTGAGACTCGCATCTTTACTCTGTTCACACCCCCACCTTTGGCCAAGGCAAGTAGGTGCTTGTGTAACACCATACACATTTTAATAGCACTCATCTTTCTGTTTTAACTCTGCAAATCAAATTGCTGTGTCTCTGTATTGCCCAAAATACTCATTTTCCGAAGATGCTAAAAGGTACTTTGTTTCTAGTGAAACAAATATGAAATTTGTAGGCCAATTTTTAATGAAGGTAAGAACTAAAAAACTTAAAAATAGTTTTGAAAAATCATGTCAGGGTGACATGTGAAGTTTGTTTAGAACATGTCCTTATATTTGGTCAAGCTGTGCTGAAAACAAAGCCCAAAATACTCCCCATGCTTGACAGACCAATGAACTTTTTCACTGCTGGAGAATTGGCACTTAAGGCTCAATGTCTGCAGCTTCTCTTCATCATTTTTATTCCTTGCTTTAGAGATGTTTAGGAGAGCAAAGATTGGTTCTAGCTGAGTATTCCCATTCTGTAGGACTTTCTGATCATTTTATAATCTGCTCCTATAACTTTGAAGTTGGACTGTTTTTGTTTTGAATCCTGAATTTTACACAAAATGAACACAGTATGCCTGTATTTTTTTTAAAAAATAATTTAGTGGAATAAGTCCCAACAATGTCTGTTTGATGGAAGAAAATTGAGAGGAGAAGTAGATGAAGAGTGTGCTGACACACAGTTCTAGTTTTTGGAAATTCGTCTCTCTGTGCGACTTGGGGCTCCCTCTCCTCACTGCTTGCTCTCTCATTGCTCAGCTGCTGTGGACAACCTCTCTTACTTCTCATTTTTTCAGCTCCTGCAGTGGGGAGCTTCTTGGCAGCCAGGGTCTCACTTCTCTTCTTTTTGCCTTGGGTCAAAGGATGTTTCTTCTGTTGCTTCCTCTGCTCTCTACAGAGATTCGTGGTGAAATCCTTGCCCCACCGAAATCAATAGGCACTGTCCCCATTGCCTTCAGTGCAGGTACGGTGTTTCTGAAACAGAATTGAAATGCTGAATGTGTTGAATGCTTCTGCTGCTATTGGTATGGTAATATGGTATCTAACCATCTGCTGTAGCTCTGACGCAGCTGTAGTCGTGTTGAATTGCAGGTGAGAGCTGTAAAGCACAGAGGTTGCTGTGCTTTGCAAACGCATAGGTGATGTCAGTCTTTTCTTGCCTTAGTTTTTTCAAGAACTTAGTGCCAGTGCTCATTCAGCAGCCCAGAACTTTGAGAAATCAGTTTTGTGTTGGTGTCTGAAAGAAAGCTGAACACTTCTGAAGGTTTTCTCTACTCTGTTACCTAGTCTATGTAGACTAAAAGGGATAAGGTAAAGTCTGTGATCAGTACTCTGTGCATGTGCTTACTACTGTTTTTCAGATGTAGCCTGAAAGTCAAAAAAAATGAAGTAATTGAGTTATAGAGTGACCAAAGCTGGTATCTTTAAAAATTCTCCCTCATTTTCCACTCTGGAAAAAAAACCAAAACAAAACCCCACACAATAAAAGCCAAAGAAAAAAACCTAAAAATCATTCTGCAAATTCAAAAATATTCGTTGGTTTGGGAGGTGGATTCTACCCAGTCATGTTCCTAAGCATGTGTTTTAACTAGTGAACTGTGGAGGTAATTTGGTAATTTCAAGTATACCAAGTTGGTAAGTAGTTCAGTATTTTTTTATGAGCTGCATCAGCTGTGGGAAAGAATATATCCAAGTACTCTGGATGGATAGGACTGTTTCATGACGAATGCAAATTTGAAGCCAAAAAAAGGTTTTTGAATCTAGAAATGTCACATCACAAGTGAGGATCTTGAGCACTCCTTACTGGCAATTTGTGGGGTCTGCCTGTGGTATGTTTACATGTGTTTTATATAATGTCTATATACATGTGTGTATGTATACACAGGTGCATTTCATATAAACCAGGTCTGAAATATGTGTGAAACTAGGTCACTGGATGAAATTCTGTGATGCACAGAAGAGAATTTGCATATAAAAGGGAGGAGAATTTATAAAGCTTCACATCAGCATTGTACCTGTGCAGTTTTGGGCTGCTTCAGACATTGCAATCAACCCCACAGACACAGTGTTGACCGTTAGACCCACAGAGATTTGTCCTCAGCTGCTACCATGCCAGGTCTTCTTCAGCGCTGTGCTCTGGTGATTTCACCTCTTACCAAGGGAGCTGTGTGTTGGAAGTGAAACATCAGTAGTTAAATGTGTGCAAAAATAAATTGCCTGCCTGCAGTTCCTTGCCTTCACTCCTTGGAGTACTTTACATGGGATCATGGCTTTTATAATCCCTTTACATTTCTGCAGCCCCAAAAGCTGTCACATAGTGGTGGAGACTGCTGTTTTGATTCACTGGTGGATATACCATCCTAGCAAAAGTGTTTTGTCTTTCTTATTTATTGTGTTTTTTTAATTTTAAACTGTGTCTTCTTAAAGTATACTGTGGAAGGCAAAGGACCAACTTCTTTGCAGGAGCTGGCAAGGGACAGAATAATCCAAAAACAGGCGTTTGTGGATGAGAGAAGCATAATGGGTGGATATATCTGCCCTTTCCAGAAGAGTCATCTGAAATACAGCCATCTGCAGAGAATGCTCTCAAATGCTTTTGTGGTCAAGTGCTGTTAACACCTATGCAAGCATACCTGGAGACATGGTGACATGAATTCCCTGCTTGTACACTTCGGGTGTGGTGTGCCTCCAACTGTACCTTCCAGCTGTGCATGAACCTAGGCCTGCAGGTCTGCTCTTTTTAGACTTTTTCAGATTTTTATTGTGAACGCAGCCTTGAGCAGGACCTCAAAAGGCATCATAGATACCTTCAGTGTGAGATATACACAGATCTGTCCAAGAGGTGGTCTCTGAGCAGTCAAAGTTGGGACTCATCTTCAGCGCCCAAATACTCTGAGATCCTTGGATGAAGGATGCTAAAGTGCGATGTATTGCAACCAGGGATCAGATAATGGGTTCTTCATGTGCAATCTCGTTAATTCCTTTATTTTGTGCAAGGTAAATTGTTCCATGTGCCTTAAAGCAATCTTAATTTAGTGCAGCGATCATAGAATCATAGAATCATAGAACGATT
>NW_009720524.1:0-1990 GCF_000703405.1 Apaloderma vittatum
GCGGGGGGATGAAACACTGGGGGGAAAAAAAATAAATAATTAATAATAATGATGATAATAAAGCTGCTGGCGAAGGGGTGCGGAGTGCCTGTCCCTGGGTACCCCCCACTCGCCCGGCCCCAGCAGCCACAAGTGTCCCGTTATCGCACCTCCACGGGTCCCGCATCCCCCTCCAGCCCCCTTTCCCCAAGATCTGATTGCAAAATAATTTAAAAAAAAAGGGAAAAAAAAAAAAAGACGGCTGGCAAAATGGGTTGTTTTTTTTTTTTCCATTAAACAGGGATAACATTTTTTTCTGCTGTGCTAAATTACTTCCTGTTCTTATTTTGTGGGTGATTTTTTCTGTACCGAATATCCTTTGGTTGTGTATCTTCACCTTTTTCTTGTACTAAAACTAAAGCATGGTCTGTATTTTTTTACATTACCTAGTTTCTGATGTAAATTCTCTCTGTAGAGACATACCCTGCTGAAATGTAATGTGCTGTAGCCTATACATCTGCTCAGTGTACGCTGCTTTTGTTCTGTTGCCCTTCCATAGCATGGTGGGCCTTGCCTTTTTGTATTGTGTGCATGATGACATTGTTACACACGATTCCACTAATACTAATATACGATCTCTCAATAAAGAAACTAGTTTTCCTATATTAACCTAGTGTGCTTTTTCTATTGCTGTTTTCCCATTTATTGTCGTATCCTGCTGTTTAGATTTTTTCCTTGCTTTCCCCCCATCGTGAGGTTTGAGTGAGTGAATTTTTTTTCCCGTAGCGCAGATATGGGGGCTTTTCAACACATTTATTTTTTTCCTCCCCCTTTCCTATCCCATATCTACCCTCAGCATTAGTCTGTGTGTACATACTCCCTAGATGCACAGTCCATATTACCGTTGTGCCGACGCAGAATTCTGTTTTACCGCAGAGTAGCCAAAAAGAAAACGTGTATAAATCCAAGCCCTCCTTACTAATCAAAACAAACAAACAAAAAAAGGTAGATATTTGATGAAGGGTCTGCTGCTTATTTCATTCTGGTTACAACATTACACATTCCTTACCAAAACAAGAGGGATGACCTCCAGATGGTTGTGGGGGAGGAATTATGTTATTATTATTATTTTTTTTATTCTGGTTGCAACATTACACATTCCTTACCAGACTGATACCAAAACAAGAGGGATGACCTCCAGATGGTTGTGGGGGAGGAATTATGTTATTATTATTATTTTTTTTTAAAAAACTCCAGTTAACAAGAGGTAAATGAACCTGGAGGGAGGCTGGGGGAAGGGGAAAAAAAAAAAAAAAAGAGAATTAAAATCTCTCTAATCTATTAGCTGTATATTTAAACATATATGCAAGTGCCCTGCCCACCATCTGCTAGGAGAGAAGTTGCTGTGCCTCAGTCCCGTGGCGACTGGCATGCTGTAAATATCGAGACCCCTGCAAGGCAGCGCTTGTAAAACCGTCCCAGCTGCTAATGTTGTAACTACATATTCCTGCTCGAAGCCTCCAGGCCCAGCACCATCTTCTGAATAACCCGATTTGGTCAAAAGGAGCAAATGGGGGTTTTGGGAGAGTCACCAGGGAACTTTAAAATATTGGAAGCAGGGAGAGATGGGCAACCAGATTGTGGTCAGCAAGAGGATTTGCTGCAGCTGCAAAGCGATAATAATACCTGGTCACCTCTCCTCCTTCCTGCGCCGGACCTCCTTTTTCCCAGGTCTGGGAAAAAAAAACAAACCAAACCAAACAAATGATCCCGGGGGAAAGAAACCTCCTGATTTTGGCTTTGGATGCCGCCACCAAAAGCCGAGGGAAGTCAGGAGATTGGGGGTGGGAGTGTGGGGAGCATCTCTCATGCAGAGTGGGGAAGGGGTGTGGGGGGGGGGTGTGGTGGTGGTGGGAGACACAGGATTGGTTATTTGTCTTTAATGAGGGGAAGACAAAATTCAGGAGGTCGGTTCCCACCGCTAAAATTTCCAAGAGGAGCCTCTGGCGAA
>NW_009720525.1:0-26112 GCF_000703405.1 Apaloderma vittatum
CAGGCGTGGCTTTCGAAGGCTTAGCGGAAAAGAAAAACACAACAAACCCCACACTGCACCCTCGAACAAAAAATCAAAGGCCGCGGCCTCAGCCGGAGCTGCCGGAATCGCTTCCCGGGAAAAGTCGCTTCCACGGGAGGACGATCTGCCCTGAGGGGAAATGTGGCGCCCGACCCCGTTAAGGCAGGGAAGCCGCGGCCAAGAGGAAATAAAATAACAAAGATAAACCGTATTAACCTACTGGGCAGCCAGGCCGGAGGGGAAAGAGAGAAAAACAGCAGAAAACGTCGTGTCAGTGTTGTTGAATTAACCACAGCTTCACAGGAGCGAGTCTGCGGAATGGTTAATGCCCTTAGCTGTGTACAGTTGGTTGCTTTTTTATTTTGTTTTCCTAGTTATACTTTGGTATTTTTATTTCAAACTGAGACTCAGGAGTTCGGGGTTTGCCTGTTCCTCGGACGAGGCTTGGCTCGGAGAGTCCTCTAGTGGAAACGCTGCTCACGCTGGCCAAACAGTTTGTATTTTCCTTCCATGTATTAAAAACATTTTCCAAGCAAAAAAGGCATCCAAGCACAAGGCTTGCTCTGGGCTCCCTTGATCTGTTTGTACCTGCCACTAGGCAACAGTGACCCACTGAATTTGAAAAAAAACACAACCCGCCCCAAACTATGAGACTTTGACTTTCTAGAGTTGAGCAGTCATCATCTGTATTTTGAAAACGGGGAAAAAATCGATCCTTAGTCTCCTGGTTTTACCTCATGTACACCTACATCAAGTTCTTTTTAGATGCCATTTAGCGTTTTCACAGTGTATTTATGGGCGTTTGTGGGTGTGGATGTGTCAGTGAGTTTGCACCAGTGTAGCCTTGAGCCTTCTTCTGGTGTTTCTACCATTTTTCAAAATCCAAATAAATAATAAACTTAAATAGTAACTTAACTAACTTAAGTTAGCTTAAATAGTGGTCAAGGAGCAAAACTTATTCCCGTAGGTCTAGATGGTTTCTGTAACAAGGAAATACACGGAAGGGTTTCATTTATCAATCTTTACTTTGAATTATTTGTGTATCCACTGTTAATTTTATCTTGGTGGGAGCTGTCAATATGGTTTCAAAATGGGCCCTTAAATCTTCATGTGTTCCAGATTTCCTCTGCTTAAAATGGAGAACGTTATGTAAGAGACGTCTGCAGACGTAGTTCTTTCAGGCCCAACTAGACTTTGATCTCCCTGTCGTGTCAGTCGGACAACTTGAGCTCTTTGAGTTGTTGGGTTGGGAGATGAAAGGTAGTGCAGTTCTTCAGAACTCTGATTTGAGGTTCTGTGGGCTTTAATGTTGTTGTTTTTTCCTGGCACAGCTCGCTGAGGACGAAAGGTTAGCTACATTTTCAGTGCCTGAATAAAATCTCAGCAGTAATATCTGTACATCTTGCAGGGATATTTTGTAGTTGATCACTTAGGAGTAATGCTGTTATTTTGGAAGTCTTGCTTGGAGTTGGTTTGTATTTTCTTATCTTGCAAGACTGTTTAAACGCTTTAGTTTCTTAATAGATGCTTCCCACTTGTGGGCAGATGGCATTTTTTGGAGAGGATGTCAGCTTTGCTCTGTGCGTTAGCTAACAAGGTTGTAACTGGTTTGAAAATGCAGCATATTGTATAACCATTGTTTCTGGCATACTGTTTTTGAAACAGTCAATTTCTGTTGTCCTAGAGCTGTAAATCTTGAGTATTCCTGAACTTCTTTTTTCTTTTTTTTTTCCCAGATGGACCACATTTTCATTTTCTAGTAAATCATCCTCAGCTTAATAAAAAGTTGTAATATTGCTGTCTACTACACCTGGATTTGAAGAGTTGACAGGTTTCTAGAGGTAATTTAACTTAATTTTATTCCAGGTTTGAGTGAGATATTTATTGCTTCTAAAATTTTAATTCTCTTTGAGGCCTGTATTTATTTAAGCATGTATATCTGCACTTTTCCAGCAGATGGCAAGATATTCCTAGGCAACTGTCTGAGAACAGCCCGGTGCTAGTTCTTTATTTCAGTGCCACACGCTGTTGAGAACTGCTCTTGAAAAATTAGGTTAAGGGAAAGAAAACTATTCAAGGTTAGCGATAACATTCGTGTAAAGTACTGCTTCAACCATCAGAGACTTGTATTAATGTCTATTAATCTCACTCCAGTGCAAGATTATTCTAGCTGTATTTTCTTTTTTAAAATTCTAAAAAAATGTTTGCTACTCAATGGGTTTGGAAACTCTTAGACTACACAGTACAGCTGTTTTAGTGCCTCTGAGAAGAATGTAGTAAGCTCCCTTATCCCCTTTGTTAGTTGGCATCTTGAAAGAAACAAGCCATGGTTGTACAGGCAAATGGTCTTGTAGGGAGTTACATTCCTTGCTGTCTTGGGCCATTATTCAGAGAAAAAAATTCTCCTACATGCCTAAAAAAACTAATGAATAATATTCCAAAATTGCTCAGGACGTCTTCTCTGCATGCACCACTCAAAAGAGGTATCTAATTGTCAAATATAGCTTTATGTGCTACAGCCAGGAGGAAATGAGAATATTTCTAGATTGAAAAGTTCTGTAGCGTCGTGAATAGTGTAAAGAAAATTTGATATTGCAGGTGTAGTACTTGTAACTAGTATTTTGGCACAAATACCCAAAAATCTATGAGGCAAAAAACTAACCAGGTACAATTTGTTTCTGTTTAGTTTTAGGTCAGAGAGAACCGTTTTCTCTTCAGGCTGGACTTCAGCATAACCAAGAGTCAGAAACAAATTTTATCCTGTCATCCTTTGCTGATCCTGCTTAAAATTTGTAAGTAATGTATGTTTTCGAAAGGTACCTACTGCATCTGAAACCGGTTGTGTGTATGGAATTCTGTTACATTTTAACTCTTGTGCCTATTGTTCCCCCTGTGCATTTGCCTCTTTTTGATCTACTGCTAGATGCGTTTCTCTAATGCAGAAGCATTTTAACTTTTCCAAATAGCTCCAACCTCCCCTTGCAAACAATCTCAGTGGTTCTTTTTTTTCACATTTTGATGTACAGATCTGTTTGAGTGCTTGTGCTTTATATTAACCTATTGTTATTCTGCCAGCGACAGCTGCTGCAGAAAGAAAAAAAAAGGAGTATCCTAATGCCTCCCCATTCATACTGTGTGCTTCCACTTGTACAAGTTGGTATTGTAAAGATAAGTACAGCTCCAAAAAAAGTGAATCTGTGAATCCAGGCGAGGAACAAAGGGAGAGAGATTTAAGGACAGTGCAGAGTGTTTCGGTTGCATAAAAGGAGGCTTAGTCAATTTATAGCCATTAAAAAGAATGTCTTTGCTTAGTGGAATGCAGTAAGTTTTGTGTTTCAGCACGCTGAAGTTCATGCAGTTGGGTTTAGTAAACAAATACGGTGGCTTACTCTCGCGAGCAGTACTTTTGGTTAAAACAAGTGAAGTCACAAGTGGGGCAACTCTTTGAATATTTATGAAGTGCTTATGCAACATCAGTGTCTGAAACAAGATACCACATACAAAATAACTGAGAAACATCAGAGAATAGAAGATTTATTGACCAGGAAGGTTTCTTTTTCCTGTAGCTCAGATCACAAAATTGTTTTTGACTAATACTCTTGAATGCTAAGGTTTGAAGAACCAAGGGATCTTGACTGAAGGGAATATGGCAATAAAAGAGAATTTTTCAAGTGAGCTTAATGATGCATATGAAAATCTGCTAGAATGTCTCAAGTTAGTTCAAAATCAGTCTTGCCAAAGCACCGTTAGGTGTTCAGTGTCTGATTAAAACAGGCGTGCTTGGAGATTGCTCATTGTTTTGAGATTTTCATGTTGAAGTGCTTTGTCTTCACCTCTAAGACACTGAGTTATGTAATTAATTAGCAAGTGGCTCAGCTAGGACCTTCATCGCTTAAATGACTAAAACCATTGGGGATGTTCCTACTGTTCGAGGGTGCTAAAGAATTGTTGCACTATATGGACTCCTCACACAAGTTATTCTTAAAAATTCAGACAGAAAGATTTAGAGAGTTGTAAGTTTTTAAATGTGATGATTGGATGGCAGGACTTGCAGATTTGTCTACCTTTTCTCTGCAGAAAGTACCTTTTTATTTTTTTTTTAAGTGCTCTATCCACAAAGTACTTGTATGTTTTTGGACACGATTGGCCAAAAAAGAAAACTCCTTTTGTCCCTCCTAAATGCTTAAGACATTGTTACGACAACTAGTTCTTAAAGACGGTTGTTGGAAAAAGAGGGGGCAATGGGTCCTAGTTTTACCTCAGTAGAAGAAGTCAGGTATCCTGTTATTACTCGATTTACTGACTTAAGAAGTTCAGCTATATTAGGACCTGTCAACTTCCCAAGGTTTTAAAGATTTAGTAGGGATTAGAGTGATGACTGGAGACTATGCATGAAAAAACAGACAAATGGAGGCAGCGACTACCTTCCAATGCGTGTGAAGTGTGAGTGACCGCTCTAGGATGAAAATGCATCCCCTTGGAATGTTTTCTTTAGCCCATCAAACCAGCAACATGTGCAGACATGCAGCCTGCTCCTCAGCCCACTTACTCTTTTTCTGCCATGAAGAAGACAAGCTATTGTTTCTACGGAAATAGCAGCAGCGAAATCGTTGAATCCAGTGAATTTGGGCCAAATGCCACTAGCTTTGGATAAAAATTATAAGGCAAAGCTTTAATATATATGAACATAAACTGGAGTAAAGCATATAGCCTACATACCATCAGAAATCACCATGGTAATTCTTTGCAGATTTTCTTGCCGGATTGAATATTAGTGTTTTTCTAGCCCGTGTTAAAATAGACAAAATGAATAATGCTTCAAGACTATTTTAAGTCAACACCTCCCTCCTTGTCTTTCTTATATAAGATAGAAGCACACAGAAGCAAACTCGCTTTTGTTGACACCAAATTATCCAGGAGGATGAAGAATTCTATGGGCAGCTCAAGCTAGGTACATTGAGAAGCAAATAACCCCAAACCTCTATGCTTCTGTATTTATTTTTTTCAGGATATTTAAAGAACCCGTCTTTGTAGAAACACGGTTTTTTGCTCACTTTCCTTTCAGAGGTGTTCACTAGCACACAATAAACTGGAAATCATAGAGGCTTCTTTCTTCTTGCTGCATAACCCAGTCCTAATCCTTTAGATGAGGGTAGGATAATCCTAGATGTATCTATGGATATGTGGCAAGTTTAAGTTGTACAGAACCGGATCTTTTCTGTTTGTCTGACTCTGAAAGAAATGTAGCAATGAAGGAAGAATGGGCTGGATGGACTATAACACCAGATGTTTTACAGATTACTCTGTATTTCATCACTCAGTCTTTATTTAATCTTAAGACTGTAGCAGTTCTAATACTGGAATAGCTCAATGGCCTATATATTATTTTAGTACTTCTAGCTATGCCTGTTTCACATACCTACCCCTTAAAGCCGGCCAATTATTTATTACTGTGTAAAGGAAAATGTCCTCCTTACCCCATCTGGTTACCCAGCGCATGAAAAATGAGAGTTTGGTGATATCGACGCTAGCAAAGGAAACTCCCAGTGTTCACAGCATCACCGAAGCACAGAATGGTTTGGCTTGGAATGGACCTAAAGATCATCTTGTCACCTTGCCACAGCCAAGGACACCTTCTAAAAGACCAGATTACTTACCCAATAAGCAACTGATGCAAACCTCTGTTTATTAGTAACTTAGGTTACTCAGTATGTTAAAGGTGTTTGGACTGGAATTACCATCTTCAGAAGAGTCTGTTTAGGAGTTTGGAGAGTTTAAGAATGCCTTAAAGTCTGTTTTTCTCTCTGCTGCATAGATGGCGTTCACTGTGTGGTGCAAGAGAACGCAACAGAAGGGAGAAAGGGTGTGTTTGGGTACAAACTTCTGAAATGATCACAGGGTGGAGTTTCTTGCCTTTGATGTAATACTCATTGGAAGGTGCAAAGGTTTGTAAACTGAGACTTTTAATCTCACTGGTTTTCATACCTGTTGGACAAGTTTATGTTAGTTTTGCCTAGTATGTTCTCATGCCAAAGAGAAAGAAAATCTCCTCCTTTTTTCCAAAGTGTGAAATAATACTTTGAAGTGTAAAAAAAAGAGAAACGTATCTGGGTATCAAGTGGAATAGAAATACTGCAAGAGTTAAAGAGAGGGATAGTTTCCAGAGACTGGATTCCTTTCACAGCTCTTA
This sequence comes from Apaloderma vittatum, assembly GCF_000703405.1. NCBI lineage: Eukaryota > Metazoa > Chordata > Aves > Trogoniformes > Trogonidae > Apaloderma > Apaloderma vittatum. Next base: position 6,212 of record NW_009720525.1, read on the forward strand.
AATTCCCATGGACCAACTTGCTAAAGTGTCTCCTCCTTCCTTACACAGCATGTATATGCAGCTTATTTTGGTAATCCTTTGGTAATACTTTGACTGAGTTCTTAAAGTTATTGGGCTAAATATTATCTCTCGGGCATATCTTTAAAATCCCAGCAAGCTAGGAACTGTAGTATTGGGTGGGACTTTTTCTCATGAGTAATTGTATTAGGTGTGATTATCTATGTAGTAGGAGCCTGATCTCACTGGGGTTTTGAGTGCCAGGCTTTCCGCTGAAGTTGTTGTGAATGAACATTTGAGCTTGTGACTTTCAGGTCTTGAAAGACTGGTTTTTCTTGCCTTTATTTCTTCTTGTATCAAGTAGTTAAACAAACCCACAAGGAAACAAAACCACAACAACAGAAAAACAACCCACAACACCCCCCCCCGCCATCTATTTTGCTGTAAACTGAGCCAACAGATTAAGGAATGCAATTTTCTGTTCAACAAAATACTGCATCCCAATGCAAGGGAGGCATAGAGGGCAATATTTTGTTTATGAAAGTTCCCAAGGACCACAGACTGAATGAGGAATCTTCTGACCTTAAACAGAAGAAAATTGTTCTCTGTTGTTTATTGGTTTATGGTTACTACAGAAATATAAAAACTGTTTAAAAGCAGACAGGAAATAACGAATGCACAGTCAGTTTCATAATACAAATATTTCTTTAGATCCCCTGTCGCTCAATGCACCTGTAGCACACTCTCAGAAATCCTGTTCTTGTCAGGGGAATTCTGGACTAGTTGCTGGGTTAGTTACTCAAAGGTGGGGACTGGATGCTGGGCTAGAGGGATCGTTCATTCAGTGGAATTAGTCCTACGAATTGGTTGGTCCTAAATCTAGAGTGATTTAAAGAGCTTTCAGATAGGTCCCTTCCAGCCCAGGCCATTCTATGATTCTGTGATTCTATGATCTCAGAAATGAGGGATATTAGGACTTTCTATTTTATTTTTCTTTTTTTTTTTTTAGCAATCTTTTTGCAGAACAGTGAACTCCCAATAGCATCTGATTAGTTCAGCTCTTTTCTGACAGCCTGGGCTTGACTGTCTTCCCCAATTTGTTTTTACTCTGCAGGACTTAGCAGAAGGAATAGCCGTGACATAAAGCTGATATAAGGAGAGAACAGATCCCTAAAGAATTATGTAACCATGGGCTTAGATACTGAAATTCATTTCAGACACAAGCTATAAAGGCAGAGACAGCGCCTTTCTCATTTCAGCTACCAGATCCATCCAAATAGACATGTTAATTGCCAAATTTTTATTCAGTCTTCATTAAGAATAATTAGCTATATATGTTCGCAACATATTGCACGCAGTATTATTATAACATCAAAAAAGCTTTCAACCATTGCAAGTGTTTTAAGCTGCTGTAATAAAGAGGCCGTGAGGGAGTTGCTTCAGATTTTTTTAAATGAAAATATTTTCAGAAACTTTCAGTAAGGTTTTTGTTATCTATTTTGCTTCAGAGACCCATATGCAGGCGTGTGGATCTCCTCCTGATGTGCAGTGCTGTCTTAGATTAATGAATCTGAGCATTTAAAATCAGAGCAACCGTTTTAAGTGTTTTGTTGTCCCAACTGTAGAAGCCTCATTGAGTTATATTGGTTTCGCTACATTATCTATTGGATTACCAAACCAGTTAAGAACTGATGTGAGAGCTTTTACTTTAACTTGGATAAATGCCTTCATTTTTACCCAGAAACGGGACAGACGTTTCCATATATTAACCTCTTAATAGCGCTGTCACTGCCACCATTACTTTCAAACAAATCATGCAGTATCTTGCTCTTCTTTATCTCGTGTTTTCTGATTCTTCTCAACCTCTTGAGGCAGCAACAGCTATTTTTTAACATAAATACAGTAGTCTGCATAAGTGCCCCACAGAAAGCACTCATGAATACAGAATGGTACTTTCTCTTCTGTTGTCAGGACCAAAGCAGAGTTTTAGAAGCCCCTGGGCACTGAACAGGCAGGATTTCATTATGGGATGAAGCCTCTGAGGTTATTTTGATTTTCTGTCTAATGCATTTTATCTTCCAGTTCAATAGTTGGAATGTCTATTTTGTCCGTTTATAGAAGCTCCAATTTCTGTATATCCACATTTTATTAACACTTCACATTTAGAATGATTACATTAACACATATCCCACTCTTTTTCTCACAGACATGCCAGTCCACAGAGCAGTACTCTAAATTGCTGAAAGGAATACAAATGCTTTCAGGTACATCACAGGAAAAGTGCCTTCTGATCTGTCACCTACGTTTTTTTATTCCTCTCCTTAACACTAGTACAACCCATGCCAAGCATTCAACGGACGCCAAACTTAGTTTACTTGTTCATGAAATTAGAGTTGCATAGAGCATTGTCTGTAGATATTAATATATTCAAAATATTAATGCCTGATTATTTTTAAGTATGATGATTTTAAGTGAAGAAAACCCCAACACTTGCAAAACTACAGAAGATTTAAATTTATGTAAAACTCCAGTCATTACGCCGTACTCCTGTACTGAAGTTTCTCCTCAGAGGAGTTTGAATGGCATCTGACTTTTCTATTTCTGGTTCTGGAAACAGATTTAAGAAAATCCTACTCTTCAGGACGGAGGTGTTTTGTCTTGTGCTACTCATGCAAGTGCAGTAACAGCAGCTGAAACACCTCTTCTCCCCTGTGAGTCACCTCGTTCCTGGAATGGACACAACTGCCATCTGCACGCTCCTGGTGTGCGTTTGTGCCTGCCTGCAACGTTCTCAGAGGGGTTTTTTTCCCCTTTTATTTATGCTTCTGTCTACAACACTTTGATAGTCTAGCGTTCTGGCTTTGGTTTTTTCCTGAGGAAAAGACTGCTGCCACCTTTTCCTTTGATCAGTCACAGCTGAGCTGCGCACCTTGAAGATCTTTAGTCAAACTACAGGAAAAAATGGTTGAATAAATCTTTTGAAGAAGTCAGCAGGGCATGCAACCTAGACTGTCTCCCAGATGGAGAAGCAACTCATTTTGTCCAATAACCCCGTGTGATTACTCAGTTGGCTTCAGTGTAAGGAGTTATGTCAGGTGCACAATTACAAACTATCAGGGCTGAAGTAATTAGATTAGACGTTGCCATTATAGTATCTGCAGCCGCCTTCCTGCTAATTACTCTAAATAACCAGCCACCGCACTCTAGAGGGACTAGGTCAATGCTTTGTTCTCTGCTCTTTAATAACCTTAATTCCAAAATCATGGATTATTTTCTTATGATTTACACTCCACAGGAGCTTGCTGCGAGTGTTTCTTCAGCTGGATTTAGTCAATAATTTCACTCTTAGCAGTAGACAGTGACCCTGACAGGCAATGCACTAAACTAATATCTAGAGAAACCAGCAGTAGTTAGTCTACTGATTTTAAACCAAAGATTATTTCTAATTTATGCAACAGAGAAGAGTAAGGCACAATGGCTTTTCTAAAGGTGTAGTACTGTTATCATACCGCTGAAAGTGCTGAGACTTGCCTATCAAAGTGCAGCATCTGAGAGTTACATTTACACTTTTGGTGCTTCAGAGGCCAGACAAGAATTAGATCAGGTGTAAATTGAGAAAGCTTAGCTTTAAGCTGGAAGGAGATGTAATAAGGGGACTTAAGATATATCAAGGACCTGGGAAAAGCAAAATTTTAATAAGGAAAAGGCATTGTAACGTCATGCTTCTGCTGTTTTTAGTCCACTCTGCACTTAATCATTCTATAAAACAGGAGGAATTGCTCAGAAGAGAGCAGGAGGGGTGGAACTTCCTTGGGGAGAAAGTGATTATGACCCCCCCCTCAAAAAAGTGTGTTTCTGTAATGTGGCATTTCATCAACATTGGAACAAACACCAAGAAAAATAGAGGAGAAGCAGGAGAAAAAAGAGAAGCCTGATTACCTGCACATATGGAAGGAGATGCAGAGTTTCATTGGCTTCCAGGATGAGGTGAAAGTTGAGTGATACTTTGCTTTAATTCAGTATGTGAGAGTCCCAGAAACTGTGGAAAATAGCACCACGTAAGTACGAGTTGGATGCACTTACCTAGTTGGAGGATAAGAAATGCTGTCTCTCCTGAAGGGTTTTTCTTCTGTAAAACTCAAAGATACAGGGAAGAAATCAGCATAACAGTTTTGCAGAAGGTGGAGTGAAATGACTTAACTAAAATTCCTCAACAAGTCAGTAGCAAGATCTTGGAGCAGAATCCGGGTGTCTCAGTCCAGGACTAGACTTTGTGGAACAATTACAGCTTGATGTCAGTTTGCACTTTCCAGTACAGTGTTGGCAGAGAGCTTTTCCACTATAACAGAAACTAAAGATGGATTTGAACCTAAGCCTGACTTAGGGAAGCATATTTTCTATCATAGCTCAGTTCAGGATCCTTTTTTTTTTAATTGAAAGCATCCTCGTACTTCAGTGATATTGAACCAATCTGATTTTAAGTTAGGAATCTGTTAAAATGCTCTGTCTTTCAGTGCTGGTCGTACAAAATCAAACCATACATCCCGGATAAGTAAGGCAGGAGGAATGTGTGCACACTCCAATGTGATCAAATGCTTGTTTCATCCTTATTGCAATTGCAACTATTAATCATCAGCAACTACGTTCAAGATGCCAATCTTCAAAGCCCAGCACAGCTCTTCTCTTATCCGCGCCTCTTGGCTTGTTTAATCTCACACCTCCCCATCTCCCTTCCATCGTGGCTTCCAGCCACTTGCTTTGCTGCCTTACTTCCCTCCCTCTCTCATTTCATATTTTCTTTTGTGACAATCTCTATATTTAAAACAACCTCTCACTTTCAAGGCAACAAAATCCTCAGGAAAAAAATTTCCCTTTTGAAGCGTCTTACATTAGTTTCCTGCACTCACAGTATTTCAGTCGTTTTAATCTACATCCCAATATATATACTGTGGAGTTTTGTAGAGATTAATTGTGAAACTTGTGTTTGTTGTGAATACTGCATTAATGTGCTGAGTTCACTGGAATAATTTACAGGACAAAGTGTTATTTTGCATGAGCTGGGTGAGAGGATCTAGTCGTGAATTAAGGAGTGTGCACGAGAACCCATAACTTTCACTGTCAAATAAGGGAAGTGAAGAAGCATCTGAATAAAAATGGCAAAAAATATCCAAAGCAACTGAGTAACTTAAAGCCATTTGTGACATTTTTTTTACTTCACTCAGCTATTTAGGGACAGATGCAAAAAGGATATTTTCAGAGGCACACATGGCAGACTCTCACTGAAAATCAACAGAATGAATTCTAAAGTCCTCTCGAAAATGAAGCCCGAGTTCCTTCTTTATCGAGCACCTTTAAAATTTTTCCCAATCCAGCAAAGAAAGCCTGAGCTTTCCCTGTATTTCTAAATCACTTTTGTCTATTGCAGGGCCTATTAAACTAATAAATACTACTGTGTTTAAGTGTTTAGACTTTCATTAGCTTAGATCTGAAATGTAACACAGTCATTACTAACAAATCAGTAGAATTTTATGTAGTAGATTTTATTTCATGCTGTGACTAAGAGCATTGAAATGTTTTCAATACTTTATCCAAGACAAATAATAATTTAAGAAAAAGCCTCCACTCCCCTCTATTCCCTTTTACTTTGCTCATGAGATTTTTATTACTGAAAACTCCCACTTTACCATTACTGTTAAACCTAGACCATCCCACAGAAGGCCAGATGCAGAAAATCACTTGTATGTGGAAGTGAGGAATTAGCTCTTCCATTATAAAAAAGGAAGCGATCTGAGCGTGAAAAGCCAAAGCTTCATTACCAATCAACCCTTAAAGTGGAGGAAAACCACAGGAATTTAAGATTTAAACTTTTGCTGTAAATATGTACATATGAAAAACTGTCTCGTGGTGATACAGGAAATAAGGAGCTGGGATTGTTTGGCAGAGGAGGGTTATTACTGTATCAAATCAGGTTGGTAGTAATTGGCTGCTTTATGTAGGAATAGATTGTAGGACTTTAGAAATGTCTCAAGCTCATTGGAAAATATTTATCAATACAGTTTCGGCAAGAGCTTTTTAGTCTGTAGATATTGTTCAATTTGTAGCTCTTTGCAGGAAATTTCTTCTTTTTTCCTTTGTTTTTACATCGTGTATGCAACCCAGTATATAACATTGACTGCTGCAAAGGCTGCTGGGAACACGGCTCTGGCGTATATATCAATGGTGTCGGCATCAATCGGCTTAAAGAGGGACTTCAGACCACTCTTTTTATCCAGTTTCATTAATTGCTGCCGTTTTGTCTCTCCAGTTTCTATTTCTATCGTGCCATACGATCCAGGCAGGCTTCTGGGAATTCGGTGCTGCCTATTGGAAATGGCCAGTTCCTGGCTCACACCAGCTATGGAAAGGGAAAACAGAACGATGGCATTCTTCACGTTTATCTGCAAAAAGAAGAGGAGAACTTGTAATAGCAATTTATAGGGCAAATGCGGCATCCTTCATCCAAGCCAGCCCTGACATGACGTGGTGAAATACCTGTGAGATGCATGAGTGCTGAATGGCATTTATTGCTTGCTTTGGCAGAAAGACTGTGCCACCACATCTAAATTCTGGTTCTAAACGTACATGCTCTGAATTACTGAGGCACGGTTGAGACGGTAGCCTTAGGCCCTCCTGACTCAAAATAACTGACTGGCTTTAAAGAGGCAAAGCCAACAGGCAGTTCTCAGGCTCTTGTGAAAGCTGAGAAAATGTGGAGGTGGGACAGAAAATGAGTATTTTAAATGCAGCAAGAAACCATGTAAGAGCATATTGTCTTTAGTGCTAACCAGGCTGCAAGGGGAAACTACCACTTGCATTTGGCTGATTGTCATATTAACATGATGAAAGAATTAACCAGTTGACCAGGAACTTTTTTTTTCATAAAGGGTGCAAGAATTTGCTTCCATAATAAAAAACCAGTCATGATGCAAGGTGATTGCTTTTGCAAAGTTATTAACAGTACAACGCTTACTGACCTCTGCACTCTGCCTTCTCGCCTTTATCTTGTTCTTTTGCTTTTTCATGTAGTCAGCATTGAAATGCGCAAAGGCGTATTCAACCAGTGCGGCGAAGACAAACACGTAGCAAATCCAGAAGTAAACATCAAGCGCCTTGATGGCAGATGCTCGTGGAAGTGAGGATCGGGCACTGACCATCAGTGTAGTCATAGTGAGAACGGTAGTTATACCTGCAGGGAAGTGTGAGAAGATTTACTTTAGGTTACATAGTATAAGAAGTTAATTTACTAATGAATAATATGAGGAATATTTTCACAGTAGAAGCCCCTTAATAGCACGGCTTCTGACTTTCGAAAGAGAGTAACTTGTAAAAAATGGTGCATTTGTATGACTAAGGCAACTTTGAACATTTTATCTTTGGTTTTGTTCTGGATCAGGACAAACAAAACCAGAAGACTTAGCCCTCAAAAACTCTTCTGTCTGCGCTAGCAACCCAGAGCTGAGGCAAACGGATCGACAAGCTCTAGGAACGCTTTTGGTGTCGCTGTCCCAGTTCCTTCAGATCAAGTCTTTCATACATCTGCCTCACGTTCACTCTTGCTTTTAACCATCTTTAGAGCGTTATTTTCTGTTCTTTACCGAGGCAGCTGCTCTGATAGCATGACAGGAATTAAAACATGAGGGAAATCTTTTAAAGGACCCTCTCTTCTGCAGATGTAAACACAGTATTCATAAATGCACCTTCATGGAAAATAAAGATTATTAGAGAGCGTAATTCCAACTTCAGGATACCCTTCCCTTCGAGTTCCCCAGACTGTCTGGTTTACCTAATGACACTCTGGCAGGCACAGCTGACTGACTGATCCAGAAGGATACCCACGACATGGCCACTAGTAAGATAGAAGGAACGTAAGACTGAATGATGTAAACTCCGCGATTTCGCCGCAGGTGGAAGTGGAGGCTGAGCCTTGGGAACTGACCTGCTGGAAAAAAACAGCAGACAAAGAAAGAATCCAACTGCGTGACTTACAGTTAAACTGATCCTCAAAATAACATTTCCCATAATGATACAGATCTACATTCTTAAACATCTTTTGGACAAGGATCACAAAAAAGCTTTTTCTGAATGTCGTTCAATTAGTCTTCAAAAACGCTGCACGAGGTACTGCAGTTCTCATCAGCACTGCTAGCTAAGAATAGGTCAAATGATTTGTCTCAGGTCATATCAATGCCAGATCTGAAAATAAAATCATGAGTCTTCTCGAATAACAGTATTGCTTCAAAATGTGTACTGTCTTATCATCTGCTGTAGAAAGTCCTCCAGATACTAAATTTAGATTTTTTAAAAGGCCAAGTTAATTTCAAACTCAAAAAAGAGCTTAGAGGAGATGTGCAGCATAAATGAGAATCTGAATACATGAAAGGGGATGAAAAATCAGCAAAATGAATCTTTTACAAACATTGCAATAAGCCCAGTGATAGGCATACATGCCACTGACTTCTACTGGATAGAATTAGAATGATCTGGCTGTACGTTATAAGCCTCATAACATCAGCGCTAATGGAAATTTTTCTTATCTCTAGTTAAAAATTAGGTCAAGAAATTGTAAGCTATACCTCAAGTGTTTTTTATCAAATGCTGTCTGGCTACTTCACACTGTATTTTGTTAAACATATGGAGCTAAGGGACGTAACGTGCTACAGTGGCTACCTGAAGGCACAGCGGAGGTTGGCATTTTTACAACTGTAAGCTAAAGAAAATTCCATCAGAAACCTGACAGGTTCTTAAATTCGTTACTTAAGAAGAAGGATTTCCCATTATAGAAATAGGAGGTTTCCCTGTGCGGGAACTGAACTGGAGACAGATCCTGTTACCGGATTTGAAGTTCATCATTTCTGTTGTGAACTGGTAGTTGGTGATTGTGAATTGAGCAAGCTGCAGCTTATCCAGCCCGTGGATCTCCTCCTGGTTTTCTGACCAGTGGTAGACAATGTCCTCTGAAGAGTAACCATCTGTCAAAAGAAAGCTGAATAAACACAAAGTTTGAGGAAGAAATTAAGAGCTTAGAGGACTCATAGTGGAAGTCCTCTAATTCGTCTCCTGCGCTGATTTTCATCAGTCTCGTGGCAGACATGCTGTGATTCAGTTTGGATAATGCACTATCCTGGCAACATCAGTGCTTCCAGTGGCACAGTGGGGTAGCTTTCCAATCATTTGTTTCAAGAGGCTTTATTTCTACATGTTTGTTTCACTGAAATCAAAACCCTCAAATTCAATTAAAAAATTCAACCACCACCAAAACTCCCTGCAGAACTTGCTGGGAGAGAGAACTGATTGCTGGTTCGCTGTCTGCTGCCTCTGCATTTGGTGATTACATAAGTAATACTGTAGATTGCTATTTTTGACAGGATCAAATGGTATTGTGGTGAATTGCCTAGAAAACAAAGTCAGTGCTGAAAAAGAGGAACTTGCATTGATGGGCCAGTGGATCTGCTCGGAAACTGCTGTTCACAGATCTCCGGAACCCTCAGGACCTGGGGACTCCTTGATACAAAAACCACAAAAGGCCAGATTTGTTGTCATTGACTGCGTGGCCTCTGCTTGTGTCAGTGCTGAATTTGGTTGCAAAGTATTTATGCTCGTGGGAATTACGTGCTGATCATAGGTAGGTTGGACAAAATATAAATTTGTTCTTCACCCTCCTTTGTGAGTACAAATGAATTTAAGCCACTCCCTGCAGTATTCCGATTGAGTTTTGCGTGACAGATACAGGAATGAAAAAAGCTAAACAGCTATGGAAGGGTTAGTCACAGTGGCATTCATTAAAAGTAGGGAATTCTTATTTTTCTGTTCTCTCATAAAGAAAAAAATAGCACATCAAATTTTGCCTGTGGGTTTCTTTACTTATCCTCGCTGGATTTGCTGCAAACTGCAGTTGTGACTGTCACAACTGCACTGGGTTCTACTCCAGGCACAAAGTTCCAGGCATTTGTCAGCAGGTTGTTCATCTTCACCAACTTAAATCCTCTAAGTCCAGAGTCTAACGCCCAGCACTGAGAACGAAGGGATTCATTTTTGTGCCCTTTCTTTCCAAATCTGAAGGCAACCCTTACGTTTCATTGACTAAAGCAGAATCATTCCAGGAAACTCCAGCAAGCTAAGAACTCTATGTGCGGGCTTTAAACAAACCACAGAGGACAAGAAGCGCTGTACTCAGCCCTTACAGCTCTCCAGATCCAACATGCACTCTTGCTCGTCCATTGGGTACTTGGAGAGGTCCATGTCACAGGCCACTGTGGAGGTAATCCTGTCCAAGCAACGGGAACACCGGTTAGTTGCATTCAGACAGAGCCTTTTCCTCAGAACACAAAAAGACTAAATGGAAAAATTTTGAAACCTTCTTACTAACACAGGAAACTATTTTCAAAATCCTTGTGGCTGTTGCCTTTACTAAGTCTGTGGGAAACCCAAAGAGGGGGGAAATGGAAGAAAGGTTGAAGGACTTGACTGATGTCGGGGGACGCTTCAGCTACTTCTGACAGTAAAAAGGCTCTTGCTGAGTCAAGTCTCTTCCCTTCCACCGTCCCCAAGGTCACTACCCATACGTTAAGGGGGACTTACACTTTCAAAGGTGCACACTAGCTATTCTTTAGAACATTATACAATTAACTTTAAATATAGTTACCCAGTTCTAGCAAGAACATTCTTGCAAAGCGAGGAAATACTACTTTTTCTGTTTGAAAGTTGGGGAAGGTGAGCCTAAATCAGGCTCATAGTTGCCCTGGAAAACAGTGAGGGAGTGGAGAACAGAATCCGTGCTCTGTATTCAGCATCTCCCTGCCTGGTGAGCAGTTATCTGCTGCTTATGTCACGTTAAGGGCATTGTGAAAGTGATCGGTGGTTATGCCGTGGAAAATGTGTTAGTGCTGCCAAAGATACCTTCCTGGCAGTGTAATCCTTGTAAAGCAAAAGGGATCTCTCATAGCAGTCACCAGTATTTTCTTCCGGTTTAAATTGGTAATTATTTCAGGAAATATCCTAGGAACACTGCGTGAGCACTTCATAGGCTGTTCAAAAAGTTAATGCACGATAGAGTACACCTGCCCTCTTTCTCACTCACCTGATGCTGTATAAAATGACTCCGTCTGGCTGGAGCCTGATCAGTTTGTTTTCCACAGTCACGTCATGGAACCAGGCAGACTTGGCATTTACTATGAAAGTATCTGGCAACCAGAGCTTGTCCACAAACCGGCTGTCTAAGCCCAGCGTTTCGTTGGTGTGGTTGTAAGACAGACGGTCGTCTCGCCAGCTCTGGTGCAGAAATACCGTCATGGTATACTCCTATGACAAGACAAATCCCAGTTAAAAAGAAATTTAAAAAGGAATGTAGTTGATCCATGCCTGTGCTTCTTTATGTGACTTGTAAGTTGTTACGCTGCACTGCTTTACTTTTTTACACCAAAAAGAGGAGCATCTCCCAAGCAATCATTCCCTTAGCTTCTTTCTGGAAGCTTCCATGGTGAAAAGGAATTTGAGCAAAGTTGCTGTTAATGCTTAAAATTAAGGTTTCTGTTACTAAGTGCCGCACAGATCCATCCTTGCTAACTGCAGTAAGAAATCTCAGGGCCTTATGTGTGGCTAGATTCTTGTAATCACCAATGTCTGAAGGAAGAGACTCTGCCTGTGTCTTACGATACAGCGTTTGTTCTTTGCAGTCTCTTCTTGTGGCGATTTCTCCACTCCAAACATGTTGGGGATCAACTGTCTCCCTAGTGAGTTAGTCTTCTGCACTTTCTGTCATGGCAGTACATACCATCACCACTCAGTAAATTTAACCGGTAACGTACCATGTTCACTTCTGAGATGTGGTCAATGCTGGCCACTTCGATTGCAAGAGCAACATTAACAGGAGGACCTGAGAAAGAATATTTGAATGCGGTGAGTTACATCATGATAGTACCTATGAAAATATAGATGCCCCAAGAATTCTTTCATGCAGGGTGAACTCATAAAAGCATTTTCCTTGTTAAGTACACTTTCCAAGTAAAATCCACCTTAAAGCAAGAGATTTAAATCTTTTACAGATTGCATCCTCAATTTCCAAGAGAGCACCTCGCTTCAGTGATAAAGAACATGAAATGTAATCACAGCTACTGCAAATTATGGAATTCTTTCTGGAAACCACATCCTCTAGTTTAAGACAGTGTGACTTCAAGCAAGTGCAGAAATTATCACCATTTAATGCAATCCAAAATTCCTTCAACTTGGATATCAATGATTTAAGAACTCTATCGGCAAGAAGACTGCGTTGCTCATTCTATTGTAGAGTCTGTCTTTTTTCAAGATGAAGCAAGTTTTGGATTGTTATTATTTCCAGTATCCAAGTAACAGATAATCACAACTTTTTAACTGTGTAGACCATGAAGTTCACATAAACATCAGAGGGTAGAAGGATGGTAAGAAACAAGAGAGATAGTCTCAAAGTCTTACCTCCAATCCCAGGCCTGAAATTACGTGCGTACCCTTTCATTAAGTCATCCAGGTTGGGTAACCAGGATATTTCGATGTTGGAACCTATGTAATCTCCGATGTCATTCATAGCTCTAGGTAAAGACAATGAGTATCTTTTAAAACTTGGCCATGTTTGCAAACAGAAAAATAAAAGAAAATGGAAGACATTTACTTTTTTACTGGAGACCACCTATAGTATAATCAGCTACATTAGTAATTTAGTGGGAAAATACTGTAGGAAAACCATTTCAGATATTTCTGTTTAAATCAAAACATATTTCAAGCAAGACCAAACTGGCCTCTTTCTGAAATACAAGCATATATTTTTAAAGTTTGGGGGTTTTTAATTTTTTAAAAAAAAAAAGTAGGGGAAAAAAAAGATTTAGAAATACAGAGTCCCTCTCTGAGAAATAAGGCTCCATCTCGCAGCTGCTAGGCAGATGCTGATTTATGATCCAGTGATGCTCCTTGAAGACATTAGCACTGTTTCTTGTTGCCATTTTCCACCACCTGGCAGATGTCAGCCCCTCAGCCCACCTGGTACAAGCAGTTACGTGAATATTGCATAATCTCTTATAAACAAAGACAATCTTATATTGTCTTCATTAACTGTTTAAATGGAGCTGACAGACTTCAATTGAAGAAGATCTGTGCCTGCTCACATAATTCCTCCTGGCAGCACTACGACTGACGTGACAGGAGTAGATAAATGAGGGGCCGTGACAACGTCTGCCACATGTATTTGCAAAAAGCAAAATTGCCAGCGGCTTGAGAGGGCCCGTATCTGAATGCAAGTACTACATCAAAACTGTCTGAGCACTCTTTTAGCATCTTCCACCGAGTCCAGCAGTAAGTGGCATTTGAGAGATATATATCACTCGTAACAGAAGAGAAACTCGTTAAACAGTCATGAAAGGCTGCAGAATAACATACCCTAAACGTATTCTGCCTTGGTACTTACATAACTTTCTCAGAGCGTTCATGTGACATTGACCCACATAAAGCACTGGCTTTTTCTCTCCAAAATACCGATCTGGGCATTCAGCTCAGCACAGGCAGTTGCTGCTAGCACGGCAGAAGAGTATCCTACAATAACCAACTCTTCTTCTCACAGGGGACGGAAAGAAAAAGCTTTGATTGCCCTGGTGGTAGAATTCTTGCCCCACAGATATGGAGTTGGCTATATAGGGAAGGTGTTGTTGGATTACAATGTAAAAATGTCAGTTCCAAATAGCAGAGGTGCTGAAAACTTAATGGAGTTTGTCAAAGCTTAAGTGACCTTAAAGCATAGGGACACTGCTCCAAAGTGAACCTTCATTAGTTCTTGGCAAAATGTTAGAGTTGGGGATAGGCATTACGTTGCCTTTATAACATTTCCTTGCCTGAGCACGCTGCTGTATGTTCACCCTGTTGAGAACAATACTCAAGTCAAAAGGTGACTACACCGTAGTGATTTATCTTGCCTGCCTGATCTCTCAGGGTGGCAGAATCCAGCTTATGCTTCCCGCGTACACAGTAGTACGAAAGTGCTGGGTACAAGTTGTTGTAAAATTAGAGTACCATGTATATTTATGAGTACTCAACCTGAGAAAAATAATAAAACCAAATTCTGCTGCTTCCCTTTCACAATAGCTCCTGCCAGGAGCCGCAGCTTTTTTGAAAAAGCATGTACAATATGCAATAGTTATCATGCGATGAGAGCTAAAAGGAAGTTAAGAGGAGAGCTGGGTTAAAAACTGTGGGCTGTAGTTTGCTGTGTGTTTTAAGCAGATTACAATCTAGAGGGACTTTTACTTAAATATCCATGACACAATTAAAAATAATCTTGTTTCTATTATTAATAAAGCCTTAGGGTCTGATCATTAGAGTAACAAATGTGCTGAAGGTAGTGGAGCTATATGCTCTTTAATACCAGTCAGGGTTGCTAAAGTATCACAGCTGAAATACTTCTATGGCTAGATGTACTTTGTTGATGTTTATACTACTGGTTCGTCTTTAAATTTCTTTGAAATGAGCAACAAAGTTACTCAGTTGCCACCATTCTCACACAGTAGCATGGTGTTCGCAGAATGGCTCCTGGGTACTCCAAGAACGTGAATCAGAATAAACCTACGGTTTTATTTACAAACAGCTATCACTGACTTACCCAAAGCTTTAGCTAATATTAGGCTTTTTTCCATGCAGATGATTAAGGGATGAGAGCATGTCTCATACAAGGAGAAGCTGAAGGAGCTAGGACTGCTTAGCCTGGGGAAGAGAAGGCTCAAGGGGATCTTGCTGATATATACAAATACTCAAAGGGAAGGTGAGAAGAAGGCAGAGCCGGGCTCTTTGCGGTGGTGCCTGGTGATGGGACCAGGGGCGATGGGCACAAACTGAAACACGGGAGGTTCTGCTTGATCAGCAGGGACCACTTTTTCCGTGTGAGGGTGACTGAGCACTGGGACGGGCTGCTGAGAGGTTGTGGTCTCCCTCCTTGGGGATATTTTAAACGTTGCATGAACATGGTCCTGGGCTCTGAGTGGCCTGGAGGCTTGGACCAGATGACCCCCAGAAGTCCTTTCCAACCTCAACCATTCTGTGATTCTGTGAACACAAACTGTACCTTTAAACTACCCAGTGATCACTTCAAACAGCCACATTCTGCAAACTACATTTTGTCAGGGTGACATGCAGGCTGATGGAGCATGAGAAATAATACAGACCTAAGAACTAATATAGCAGGGGCTGTGTGATCCAGCGTGGTGTGAATGAGTCCAAGTTCTGCTTGTGGTCGTCTGTCTTTAGTTCTAAAGACATCCCAAGTCCTCCAGGATAGAAGTCTCCCATTCCTCTCTTTTTCTTTTTTTATTCTTCCCTCAAGAATACTGAGGGGGAGGAAAAAACTCAAGAGTACCATTCTACCCATAATATTTTAACTTCTTTTTTATCTGATGAAGACAAAAGTGTGCATATTAGCAAGTAGTATAGCAGTCCTGTCAAAAATGACAGCTTTGGGAAGCAGACTTTTATTTTAATGGCACTTTACAGGCCAGTTTGTGATACGTCCTTTGAGCCATTCCTCTAGACTTCTGTACATCAGATCCAGCGCTTTGAAGTTATGTGAAGGACAGTGGAAGAATTCCATTTGTCCTTGATAAGCAGTTGGGATTATATGTGGCCTAAAATATTATTCTTTTATTGTCCCTGAAAAGGGAAGACCAGCACAGAAAAGGCACATTGGAAGGGATTAACTTCTCATAGCGTAAGCAGTAAAGATGAAAAAGAAGGGAAACTACTATTAGTTGATTCAGCAACTTCACTTCCCGACGTAAGGTGCTGTAAAGCTTGTTTTACTAAGGAAAGGTCTTTGTAAAATTAAGCTATCGATTTGTAAAATTCAAGGGGCATAACAGCTTGTCAAAAAGCTTATCTTTACTTTGCACCAGGCCAGAGCAGGATGTTCAGCTGACTCAATGACAGCACAGTCGCGCTTACGAGGGCAGGGAGTGATCTGGAGGAGAAGCATCAGTCAACCTGGACAGCACATCTCTAAAGATCTTGTCAGGCAAGTGAGGTATTAGCCTGTCTTCAACATGTACCAGAACACTGCTTGAAAATGGTTGCTAGAAATTTATCAATATTACTGGAAAAAATCTGCTAAGTATTTAAATTACACCAAGGGAAGAGGCAATCTGTATGTTCTGTGTGAACGAGTGCACTACAGCAGCTGAACAAGAGATAACATTAGCAACATTATTTTTGCACAGCCGAGAGCTCTAGCAGCAGTGCAGAAAAGCTCAGCAGCATCTTTAAGTTGGTGGCCAACGACATACGGATTTTAGGTCATGCTTGTAGGGAGAGCGCACTAACCTTTTGACAAGCGTATGGCAGTAAGACACGGAAAATCCCCTTTTGCATCTCCTGTTTCTTCCTTGAATCTGCTAACCTGATTCTTCTGGGGACTGTGGCATAGTTGTTATATGAACCTTTTAACCTGGTAGATGGAAATACCAGTTGGACTGATACTGAGGACTGGGATGGAGTACGTTTCATTTTCTTTGAGGCAATAGTTTTGGGGGGAATGTCCCAGATATCAATGCCACTGTAAAAAACTTTTCCTTGGGAAAAAGACAAGGAATATCCTGCAAGGTCATTGAACAATCTGGCCTCTGTCAAACTCCGGGATTATCCAGAGCAGTATGTGTATCCTTCCCATCTGCCATTCCTGACCCTAAGTGAAGCTCACTGTAAATACGTTTTGTGTTTTGAAATGTAATTGAAAAAGCATTAGGCTTAATTCATGGCAACCTTTTGAACATAAAAGCCCTTATTTCCTCTCTGTGAGTTTTAAGCTACAGAAAATGGACCACTCTGCATATATTCACATGTTAAAGCTGCTCTGTTTCCATGAATAGAAGTAAAAGACGGAGGGAGACACACAAGGATAACTGTGCAAATGCATAAAAATCATTTGACGTAGTAGAATCTTAACTATATCAGATACACTTACATTTAATTAGAGAACTAAAATCTCCTTCAGTAAAGAATTATGAAGTATGGACCCCCCCCAACTCCTATCACTCCTATCCTAGTGCTCTTTCCCCATGCAAATGAAGAAATATTTCACTAAGAGTATTTCAGCAGATGATCTCATTCACTATGACACATTTATTATTGCAGCATCCACAGCATATCAAACTCTGATAAAATAACAGAAGCTACAGGCTTTGCCCCAAAGAGCTGTCAATCAAGTAAATACCAGATTTCTTGCCACTAATCACTGCCTCAAGCTGACCACAAAATACCACTTTTTAAAAAGATTTACCTGAAGCCAGCACCGGCATAAGCAGGATGTGCTGACTTAGGTTGAAGTTGTTTCATTCACTTCAGTCAGACAGAGTACCAGACAGAGAAGCCGCTTCAGATACAACCCCCTAAAGCACCCTGAAAGGGTGTTCACAAGGATATTCTCTTCCCTCTTCTGCCAAACCTTAACATTATTTTAATAGGTAGTTCTGCCTTTGGGAAGTCTTACATCACACTACCGAGTTCAGTGCTCTCCAAAATGTTCTTCCTTTTTTGAGTATGTTTTTGCTTACACCTGTCAACATCCAATCCATGGAGCTCCTAAGCTGAAAACTTAGTGGTGTTGGATGGCCTCTGTCATCGTAACCGTGGATCCTGTTACATCCAGAAAACAAAATCAGAGCAATAAAATGTAGCTATTGGCAATTTTGCCCAGTATAATGAAACCACAGAGTTAATAAAATACTGCTCTTCATAAAGGCATCTCTTAGCAGAAATAATTGTAAATAATAACAGATTACAGAACTCCAAGGAAGAAGAATAAGGAAGTTCGTGTGGTTCTTGGGCCCTTACAAGGGGCACTATTTCACAGGTCACCCATGTGAGTAACGTTACTGATGCAAGGATAAAATTTTCATTTAGTTCTGTTTAATTCATCAAAAGCACACAGGTAGGCAAGGTTACTCGCTTTTTACAAGACTAAACAATGCTCTGCCACAGCCAGGCTGAATCCTGCATCTTCAGAAAGCTGTTGTACTGAACAGAGCTGCTTTCTTTGACCATTCAGTGTCTTACACTTTGGCATATTTGGAGATCTGCTCCAAACTGAACAGTTGGAATTTAACAAGCCTGAATTTGCCTTCCCTTACTGCCTGCCACAAGTGTATGTATTTCTAACAAACAAACAGCTCATCGCTATTGTGTTCCTGGAGGAAGAAAGTGAAGTAACTAGGTAATTAATCCAAATGTAGAATAATTTATCCAACAAATTATAGGTTGCACATACCCTGTCAGTTGCTGTGCCTAGAAACAGACCTTAAAGACAGAGGCTGAGAAGGCTGAGTCCTCCTTAAATTTTTCTTCTTCTTTTTTACTCAAACACTGCTTTTCTGACAAAATACTTGATGCTAGCCCAAGTGCCGAGAGAGAAACAGGATCATTGAGATTATGGGCACAATCTTGATGCCCTTCAGTCACAAGCAGTGTTTTCTCTGCCTACAGTGTAACACTGGATTGCTTCAGAGCATGAGGGTGTCAGGACCTGACCCTGGATAACAGATTCAAGGTCATAGGATAAATCGTTATGTCAGCCCTGAATAAGAGCAGTTGACTTGACACCCCCTCTAATGCAAGACCTTTTCCTTCCCAGTGAAAAAAAAAAAAAATCAGATCTCACTAATTAATTCCAAAAACTGTAACAGTTATGTCTTACTACAATTATCACTTTGCTTTTTATACTCCTCTGAAGCTATTAATAACGACTATAAAGTAGAAGTAGGAAGACCCCTTTAATACCACAAGCCATCTCTGCTCTGGATGATGTAGGCATGTTTTTACATGCAGCAAGTTCTTTTTTACTCCCCCTTCTATTTTAATTGCATAATCATGGCAAGCTTTCTGCACATACAGCCTCCAGATCTGTAGAGAATATATAGAGACCATAGCTGGTTGCCTAGCTAACACCTTCAGAATCAATGTGATGAGGATTGCAAACATATAGCTTTACCATTTATTATTTTAGGAAATGGTTGGTGTTCCTCAAACGCTTTTTCTAAGATCTCTGCCAGTCTCTTCCTCTTATCCCAAGTTCTGGAGACTTAATGAACTCGTTAGAAGGGCATGTTTGTGTGCCGGGGTTTTTAATTGTGCCCAAGGAGGCCCTAAGCAAAGATGTTCTGTTAGTACCCCGCTGGTTGTGTTGGGGTTTAGGGAAGAGTTGGATGTTTAAGCAGGCCCCCTACAGAGCTGTTTAAGGGGATGAAGGGTGTGCGGTACCAGTTACAAAAAGCAATTGCCCCCGATTTGGAGCAAATGCCCTCGAGGATGCTTTCACAGGCATCCTGTTAAAAACACCCCCCTTGATTAACCCAAGAAACTGCTGCTCACTTGGCAGAAGTGCATCCTCTGCTACCAAGAGAAGAAAGAAAAAATAATAACACTCCCCCCCCAACAAAATAATGGAGCACATGCAGGAAACTTTTCAAGACCCCTTTTTCTAGGGAACACCCGCTCAAGCAGTCATAGCCCGAAAATAGAGAGCATCCCCGGGCAAAAGTGGAGCTACGGGCAGGGGAAAGTAACAGCTACAGCCAGACCTGGCATTTTTCCCCCCAGCCACAGCGACAGCACAGCTCTCTAAGGGAGCCTAAGAAAGAACGATAAGGCGTTTTCTTACCTGATACACCTGTGCTGCTGGGTGCACAGTAGGACCAAGGCAGGAAAAACCCAGGTAAGAAATTCCATTTTACTCCCATTTACTAGACAGCAGCAAACAAAACCCAGGCTCCCCGGCTCTCTTGGCAGCTCCCGATCTCCAGTAGTGCTGCCATCCTCGCTTGCCGTGATAAGTTGAGGCTGAGTTTAAAGCGCTGGGTTGTTGCTCGGCAGCA
>NW_009720526.1:0-4009 GCF_000703405.1 Apaloderma vittatum
GATGCGGGTGTAGGGACGGGTGACAGTGCTGGTGGTTACCCGGGAGGAGGAGGAGAAAACCTTTGGAGGGGGCATCTGCGGCGTGGCTGAAGCACGTCGCGAGTGCAGCGGATCGCAGGAATCGCTGCGGGTTTGCCGTGGCTGGGGTGTATCCTGCAGTTCTGTGCTGCCGGGACTGTGAATTCCAGGTAGGGTTGGGGTGAATTCAGCAGCTGTGACAGGAGGGCGTTGTTCCTAACCTGTTCATTAAATAGCTGATCGTATCTAATTTTAATTGGATTTTAATTCTCGCCTGTGCGATTCGACAATAAGGACACATGCAACTCAGTTCTATTTTGTTACCTTTTAATCTGATATCGTATCTGACGTGGTAATAAGATACAAAAAGTTTCTTCACAGAAGCAGTTCAGGTAAGAAATCAGGTGACTGTGGGATAAAGGTTTTGAAAGGGTTTTTTTCTTTTTCTCTTCCATCTCATTAGGATTCTTGAATCCAGATGTCAGTGACAGTATGACAGCTGTCTTCCTGCTGTGATAGTGGAATCTTACTAACATTTAAAATCGGTCATTCTGCATTTCTGATAATGTAGTGTGGAAATACAACTGTTGATTAGCACGTATGTTAATCTTCAAACCAGTAAAACCTTTTCTAGTTTGATCTAATAATCTATGTTCTTCCTTATTACCATTTCTGTTGTTAAAAACCACAAAGTCTGTTTTGCTCAAACTTCCCTCCCCTTCTTGACAGAGTTTTACTTTGTCCTCTGACTGCTTGGGTTTTAAATATACCTTTAAGTTAATGAGCGTTTTCTATAGTAGGTTGTGACAAATGGGGATATTGGACAGGAGACATTTAGTAATTAGCCTGAGATTACTAGCTCAAGCTTGGAATGTAAATCCAAACTTAGGCAGTTCCACCTGACAAATTCGTTTGTTTAGCAAGGTGCATTATTTTGCAAAATGCATCCTCAGTTTTGTGTGGCAAGTTTAACAGCAAAATCCTAAATAATGTGACTAAGGTACTGTTGTTCCATGAAGTGGGAATGTTTTTTGTCTGGCATACAGTGAGCATTCCATTGTTGGAACAGAAGCTTTCAGTAGAATAGTAGATAGTTTCTATCCCTGTCAATCTGTCCGCTTTCATATTGCCTATATTAGCTGTCAGAGAGTGGAGGCTGTAGAAAGAAGTGATTCCAGAATCTGTTTTAATAACCCGCTGGAGAAGTACCATGGTTGTATGAAAGTAAGGAATGAATCTGAACCTGTCTGTTACACAGTTTCCATTTGTTGTCAGGTGCTCTAGATTTTCTTGGTTGTTTGCAGTTTAGCTGGAGCTACCTGAGGTGGTGGATTACTGAAGAGATTGTCTTTTGAAATTCTCTGCTTCTTCATAAAAACCCTTTCTTCCAGGAACTTCACTTACTGTAGAAATGAGATGTTAGTCCGTTCTATTCCTGCATACATAACTGTCCTGTCCCCTTATCTGAGTTTTGCGGGAGTCCTAATGTCGAGATAAAGACAGAAAGGAAACAATTTTTATTGTGTCTTTCAGTAGTTATATATCTTAGCAGAATAATTAATTTTTAAATTAAGTGAATGCTGTAGCTAAAATAGTTATGGACAATTATGTGGGGAACTTAATTCATCTGTCACCAGACTTCTAATGGTACTCACTAGACTCTTGAAGTTAATACTGTAAAGAGAGAGAAGGGTGGGGAATATTTGTATTGCTAACTACTGAATTATTGAGTAACACACTAACAAGTTGGCTGTGGCATTTGGAAAAGCCTATGTAAGGGCCACTTCAGATTTCTGTAGCTGCTTAGGCACTGTAAATGTAAAGCCAGGGTTTTCTTTTCCCCTTGCTGTGTATCTAGGAGAGTACAGATACACAAACAGCCTACAGTACCCTACTTTTTGTTATTGCCTGCCAGGTAGGGGTAAGAAGTGAAATTAATGCATACTCTATAATAGAGACAGGAAACATTAAAGCTCATGTGCAAGAAATCAGATTTAGTTTTTAAGCAGTCGGGTTTGTGTGTGTGTGTTTGGTGGTGGTTTCTGTTTTGTTTTTTTAAAAAAAAAATGGTGCTAATGTAAGTCAAGGTTATCACCTTTGCCTGTGCTTCCTAAAAGTTTGTTCTCTTTTAGCTACACCGAGACTTGTAGTCATTGATGTAGATGGGCTTGAGTAAAACAACTCCTGTCTGTTACGGTAAAGTTAACTATCCTTTCTATAAGTCAGTTTTATGAGACTTGGTAATTGTAAAAAATATTTGAAAATACATCTCAAAGATCAAATATTTTGAGTGTTGTCCAGTTGCATCTGATGGCCTATCAGCTGTCAGGTAAGTGTGCTGGAGGCAAGGTGTGGGGCACAAAGGAATAGAGGGGCCAGTTCTGCACACGGTTCAGATGTCAGTGCCCCACTCCTGCGCTTGGGACCAGGATGGAGAGAATCATCCTGGCAGTCGTTCTGGGGAAACTGAATCCCACTGAGTCTATCTAGGTGATGTGAGCCAGGGGACTGAGGGTGTGAAGGATGCTGTGCTTGGACTGGAATGAGTTAAGTGCTGGGGAAGGTGAAGCTTGGCACTGCTTACCAGCTGTGGCACCCGGAATGTGTGCATCAGTTAGGGCGAGATTTGCATCAGATAATTTTCCATCTATAAATACACGATGGGACAGTTGTATGCGTTTCTTGACATCTTTTCTACTGTTCATTTTTACATATCAGGAGAACTTTAAAATAAATGGATGGTTCTTCTGCATACCTTGTAAGTCTTCTTTTAATATTAATGTATGGACATACTTTAAACTTTACTTAAGAGTATTAGTATTTTCTTCTTTGTGATTGTGTAAAATTTAACACCTCTTAACTACCTAAGGTGTAGAAATCCACCTTTGCCTTCATATTTAGGAAGACCAGGGCTAATTTAATTCCCTTTAATTCTGGGATCTTTTATAAATTGAAGTTAAATTCTCCCCTTCTGTGATTCAGGAATGTTCTCTCAAATGCCAGAAGTTGGCTGCTGCAGCTGGCAGAGTGTTTCAAGCTGTCTAAAATTTGCTGAGAGTAATAGACTCTCTTATTTAGGTGCTGTTTTACATTTGCAATTCCAGTGCTTACTGGAGAAATGTGTATTGCAGAGCTTAACAGAAATGAACAACAAACAATGAGCAGTTTTAGAATTGACTAGGTAAAGCTGAAAGTATTTTTAGTTACAGCACTTTCTCCCGTGTTCCCCATGTCCTGTGGTTTTAATTGCATTCTCCGTTATAGAAATGGTATTTTGTCTTCTCTGTCATTTGGAAGCCTGATGCACAGAGAATACTTTCACTGTAGAAATACTGAAACTAGCTACAAAGCATTTTGAAAGGTGCAGTTAAAGTGATGCATTCTTTTGCCTTTCACTTGTGATAATTTGAATTTAAAGGTAGTTATAAGACAGTCATAGATGTAAGGGCTAACGGCGTCCTGTGCAGTGTATGTGGCTTAAGAACACCCATCTGTTGTTACAACCTTTGTCATCTGCTACTCTTAATTTACTGTTGCCACTGAATCAGGTGGTCTTCATTAAGTGTTTAGTATTTTATTTCTTGTTAACTCTGGAAATGTTAACATAAAATTGATTTATAAAAGGAGTTTTGGTACCAGAGTTACCATTTTTGAGTTGTTGGGGGCCGGTTAGCTCAGTCAGTTAGAGCATGCTGCTGGTAAGACCAAGGTTGCGGGTTCGATTCCCACGTGGTCCCCATGTGTTGCCTGATCTAGTTGAGAGGCGTCCCTGTCCGTGACCGGGAGGTTGGATTAAATGATCTCTATGGTCCCTTCCAGCCCACGCCATTCTATGATTCAACACTATGTTTTCAGCACCTTGAAAAAGAATTATGTTTCTAGTACTTAGACAAGTATTGGCTAATTTGTGTCTATTGGGAAAGATTGTTCTTTGTCTTATTTGCACTAACCTAAGGTTCTGGTACTGCATTTGGGGAATGGCTGACCCAAA
>NW_009720526.1:4040-13675 GCF_000703405.1 Apaloderma vittatum
GTTCCCTACATGGAACTGTTGGGAGACAGCAGGGAAAACTGGAGACTACGTGTCTCTGAAAAAAAGGAGATTGTGCTTGTATACAGTCTTCAAGTCTATAAAACTAGTTTCCTGTAATAACGTGTATGGGAGGATTTATTTTTATTCTTTTACTCCTGTTCAGTGGAAATGCGCTATGGTTTGTGGTCTTGTTTACTAAGTGTTTGGCTGATTCTTGGGCTTATGTCTACAGCACTTGGGATTCCCAGGTGGTCCCCATGCAAATAGTATAATTGGGTCTAGGACAGCTTAGCTGCCGAGATTGAGTGCAGTCAGTTTGGTGTGGCTGTGGCTGCAAAAATAGCGTGCCTTGCAAAACAGGCCTTCTGTCTGCCACCCACACCAAAACCTAAAGCTTGATCCTGTAGGCAGTTAATAGGTTTGTCTGGAAGGCTGATTCCCATCAGTGAGCGCTTTACCTGAATCAGTGACCACCAGCCAGAAAGAAAAAAAAAAAGTTTTTAATCGTAATCACTTTATATGTAAGAAAGTGCAGCGGAACGCTGTCCTAGATACATTTCTTAAAAGTGCTTTTTACTTCAGACTGCGGGGCTTAACTGTTCGCTGGTAGCAGGAGGCTGTTCTGTGAGTGAATTCCATTTAACTGGCGTAGTTCAAAAGACTCTTAAATTCAGCCATGAGGCAATTCTGGTTCTCCTTCAGTACTAGATGATTAAATTAAATGGAGTGTTAGCATGAGTAACTTTTTCTGGTGTGCTACATAAGGTAATAGATGAGTTCCTAGGAGCCCTACTTGTAAATTAGCTGACTGGAAAGCCCTGTTTCTGTGACCAGTGGCTCTAACACTTGTTGTGTAACTTCAAAAGTCAGATCTAATTGTGTATTCTTCCAGTCAGGTGTGGCACTGGGTGATGGCTCCTTCTCCTTTTTATTACAGTAGTCTTGAGGGTAACATCCTCACAGAGGAAGGGGATTCTTGTCTTTTTTGTCTTGGACAACAAAGGTGTTTTTTGGACAACAAAGGTGTTTGTTTCAGCTTCTGATGTACAAATCTTTTTGACCTTTCTACTGAAAGAAAAAAGTTTTCTGAATTCCAAGTGCTGTTAGTCTGGGAAAAAAAAAGAAGCTGTAAGAATTAAGAGCTTTGAATATAAATATTTAAAAAAAAAAAACCAAACCAAACCAAAATTTTCCTGTTTAGTGCACCTGAAAATGAAACTTCTCAGGCAAAGTGCATTCTGGGCATGAAAGGCCAGTTCTGTTATTTTTTGGTTTTGTTTTTTTTATTTTCAGCTTTTATGTGCTGAGACATATGGTTATTTGAAACTGTTTCTTCTTAATGTGGAAGTGAAATATGTAACCACTAAACTTCATGAAACTTCATCTCAATGCTAAAATTGCTGACCTTATATATAAATGAAGATCACAGAGACGAGGCAGGGTGTTATGTAAGGATTGCTCATGGATAGTAGTTAACTGATTCTGAGTTCAGATTTCCTGGCTTGTGTGTAGAAGTTTTACGTGGAGAGATGTGAATTTGTCAGCTGAACAGGCAGTTGAGTTGTGATGATGGGTTTGAAATTTTTTGCTCTTGTGGAAAATTAGTTGCTGCTTGTTCCCACACACAAGTGGCTAATGTCACATTCTCCCAAACACTAAAATGCTTTAACTGTTCTTACCTTTGCATCTTGGAGTTCACAGCTGATATAATTCCTTAGCGCTTATAGCAGGATAACATGACCTAGTTGATGTCTGCTGGCCTGAAGTTAGGAGAATGATCTTTCAAGAGATTTCATCCAACGTAAGAAAGGTTTCTGGTTTTAGAAGTGTACAAATTTGTGATGGAGAAACTACCCATTTTTCTGTAACTGTAGCTTCTTAGAAAATGTGAAGTAGAGTCGTGTCCTGGTAGGGAAGTTGCTGTGGGTGAGACTGACAGTGAAATCCAGTCAGTGGCAGTGTAGGAGACTATTGATTAAGACCAAATACTTAGACTGATTAATATTATATAATGATGTTAATATATAATGATGTTATAATATGTAATGATGTATATTATATGATGTGTATGTATATAATGATGTATATTATAATATATAATCAGGTTATAATATATAATCAGGTTGTAATATATAATTATGATATATAATGATGTTAAAATTGTGTCAAGTTTTCAAAGGAATTTCACTCAAACTACTTCAGTAGCTGCCAAAAGTGAGACGCAGGAACAGATGTTGTAACTGTGGTCTTAAAATTTTTTGACAGCTCTTCAAATAGCTCTAGTGTGCCTTGACTTTACAGCAGAGTGGTTCACAGGGCTTATGCCTCTTGATTTGCCTCTCTCCTCGTCCCCAGGCCAGAATGGGCCTCAATTTGACCCCATTACAGTCTCCTGTGAAACCTCATGCTCTAGTAAGCGTGTATCCAGCCAAGCAGCATGGGAGAAAAAGCAGGTTTGGATGGAGATGACAGCTGAGGTGAGGAGTGATGCCAGTTAACTAGAAGGAGCAGCAGCTTACTTTGAGCTGAAAACAGGGAGGAATATTAATTAGAATCTGAGACTGAGTGAGAGACAAGTTGTTCAAAAACTAGCTGAGAGATTGGATTGGGAGCTTGTTGACTGAGTGGAGAGTGTTGGTCAGGTACCAAGGGAGTACGTGGGAATCTTACTGCCTCTTCCCAGAGTCCTGAGGGTGTCAAGGGAAATGGGGACTTGTTGGGCAAAGAAAATAAGGAAATGAGAACTGGTGGGGAAAAGGCTGGACAGGAGAAGTAAGAGTATAAGCTAGTTTTTTGTAAAGAAGGCAGATAGGTCTGTTGGACAAGGAATGTGAGACGATAGAAAGTTTTGTCCATTGCATTCTTAGTAGTCATGTCTTCACCACTTTAGCTTAATATGTATCTCTGAGTAGCAGAAATTAGTGTCATGAGCAAATGGTTCTGATTCTGGTGATGTGCCATGTGGCTGCAAGGGTGAATTGTCCAACCTCATCTCGTACTTGAGAGTTTATACTTTATTTTTTCTTACAGACTGTGAAGCAGTGCTCAAAAGAAACTGCAGATGGAAGGCTGCCTTGAATACATAGTGTATGCCATTTCTTCCATTAGGACCCTTGTTTTATCGCCACGATGAACTGGCTGGTCCTATTTTAGTGAACGAGTGCTACGTCGCTTGTTGTCCTTGCTTAATGCCATACCATGCTCTTGCTAGATTGCCCAGAGATGTAATTAATTTCCTCTTGGATAGTCTGGTACTGCTTTCTGTTCAGTTATTTATTATCAGAATGGTCTAGTGAGATGAGGAAGTGGTTTACTTCCTATTTTACACATGAGGAGCAAAGGCACAAAGAAGTCCAGCCAGATTTGCATGGTTAGAAATGACTGGAACCTGGGTCTTTTTAGACTAGTTTACATATTGAAGCCACATCCCCATCGAACTCGCTACTTGACTCTTGCAATGATTCTGTTTTAATACTATATTCTAACTTCACGGTTGTTTCTTGTTGGTTTGTAGTCTCTCTGGACATGGACCTACTGTAACTGAGTTGGAGAACATGGCAGCACTCAGGGTCATTCTGTTTTATCGCAGCAGCAGAATATTCTCAAGAACTCATACTCTGGTATTAGTAACTCTCACCAAATTTTTGTATTGATGCAAATTGATACATTCCTTAGCCTGTACTCTGTTCACTCAGCTTTGGGGCCAAACTTAAAGGGACAAACTGGCACGTGTTGTAAAAGTGGTTTTATTGTTAAAAAGTTGTGAAAAAGTCAAAGTGGTGCTACAGTTTTATTTGCAGAACTGTGAACAATGAATTCCTTTCTCCTTTATGGTAAAGGAAAGAGGAATGGGTTGATTTTTATTTTTCTGTTGGCACTCTCAATCATCTGCACAGCTCTGCTTTGCAGTTTAATTTTACATACAGTTTTGTTTTACTGTAGCCACTGGAAGGAGGAACTGTAAGGTCTTTCTGTTTTGTAGAGTCTTGTGGCTTCTCAAGTTTCTCTTCACAAGAGAAACCATATCAGCCAATGAAAGAGGTATAAAGCTGCTGTTCCTTCTGTCATGTAGAAGGATGGGAAAAAGCTTTGCTACCCTGTTGGGTTTTTTTGACTTTGTTGTGGTTTATTTTTTATTTTTTGAAATCTTACTAGCTCATCACTCAAAGTTTTTATTGAGAGCTTCTTTTTTGAGAGAAATACTATGAATGAGGCTTATGCTGGTTAGGAAACTACAGCATTTTAGGAAAGAAAACAGAACAGCAGCCTCTGCTGTTGGAGCTGTGGTTTTTTTTGCCTTTTCTTGCCAGGCCTACTGTGTTGGCTTATGTTCTGTTAATATTTGGCTAATCAGCTTTGCAGCTAGCAGGACTAGGAGCACTTCTGCAGTAGATTAAATTTGGTGGAAACTTGCTTTCTCTTGAAAGGCTTTTTAGTAGCTCAAACCAGGACAAAATCTTAAGAGATTTTTCCTCCTCTGTTAGGGAGGGGAGTGATCACAGAAGCGCTTTTGATCTGGAAAGTCAATCTGTACTCTGGGTTTCTTAGAAGCACAGCTGGCTTCTGATGTGATGTTGAGCATGTGACAAACAGTAGTGTTCAAACTCGAGGTACTTTCATGTGGAGAAGGACGTATAAACAAAAATTTTAAAAAATGAGAGCTTCAGGTGCTGTTTTCTGGCCTGTGTAAGCTTTCTGTGTGTTTAGTTATGTGATCTGTCAGCTCTGCCCACCTTTACCTCTGTGGGTGAATTTACGCATTTTAAGATGCTTGAGTTCAAGTAAGAATTGTAGTGACACTTTATAAAAGCACATGAAGTGCAACATGCTGAAGCGTAGCTACGTGTGGGTGAGTCAGGAGAGAGCTGGGAGTTGCAGCACTAAAAAAGAAAAGGAAGTGCAGTCATGATAAAACTTTTTTCTTTTTTTTTCCGTGTTAACTAAAAAAAGCAAACCGCCAAACCAACAACTGCCTGTCTCTAGAGGATGGAAATGCAATAAGGTGATACAATTTGTATCTAATAGTTACTCCCTGTGTGTATAGATTTTCCTACATGCGTGTATATTTGTAGAAACACACGTGCGCCCATGAACTTGCATGTGTGGCCACACACTCTGCAGTGGTTAGCTGCCGTATATCTGCATGCAGTACTCAGCAAAGGTAGTTTGTATCCCAAGCTAATTTAAGCTGATCTAGAACCCACATGTATTTTTAGGGAACTAGTGTTTTAATTGCTGGCCAAAAGTTGATTTTTAAGCCTCTGTTTTGGTATATACCAGTGGTACAGGCTTTGCTTCTGCTCTTTTCCATGTGTCGAGGGCAGGTCCTCTCTGCCAGGGGACAAGCGTACATTGCACTTGCTCATCAGGGCACACTGTGCTGCTGACAGTTGTCAGGAAATAAAAAAGTACTGAGTACAATCTAGTTCAGTTTTCACGATGTGTTGGCTTTACAGCACTGCTAGAATGATTCAGTGCTGCTTAATTTTGTGTTGTTGATGTATGTGCAAAAGCTTGAGAAAAAGAACTAAAAAGCACTTACCACAAGTAATTTGTGTTTAGCTTCCACAGCTACATAGCTTTAACTTCCTCAGAGAACATGTCGTCTTTGGTCTTAGTATTTTTGCGTGTTAAAAAAATAAATAAATTGAAAGCCAAATGCTTTCTTTAAAATGAAAAGCACGATTGTTGTGCTTAGAATTGGTCTGTTTCCTGGTTCTGAATCAGTGTTAAAAACCAACTAAATGTATTTACTTTGGTCCTAGTAAAATGCTGTTCTCAGCAAAAGGATAGCGTTTCACTTTTATCGTGTGTTGTAAATGAGTACAGATTTGATTTAACAGTTCAAGATATTTCTTAATAAAATAATCATAAGGAATATAAGCGGTTTTCTGTTGGTACTTAAGTGTATCTTTTTTCAAGGACGCTATTCAGTCTTAATTTGAGCTAGTGAGACAGCTCATCTTTGGAAGTTCAGAGAAGGAAAAGATTTGAAGACAGTGAGTGAAAACGTTGTTAGATATGTCTAAACTGTCATCATAGTATTTTATAAATACCCTAATTCTTTAAAGGGCTTGTGCTCTTGTGTAGTTCCTTGTTAGACTGAAAGCTGCTTTGGTTCAGATATTCTTTTTTCCCCTTGCCTTAGGAGGTCCCAGAGTACAAATTCGTCCACTTCATCCAATGCCCTTCACTGAAGGAGGGCACCTCATAGAAGTATTTTTTCTCTTATCAGCCAGTTATTGTGTGTAACATCATCCCTTCCTCACTGCTGTCAGCTGTGCTCTGCTTCCTAAATTGCTGAGACTGCTATTACAGGATAGGCTTGCAACGGAAACGCGAAGGCTGTGTCCTGCCTGCGGACACTGTAACAGGAGTCACTGGAAGGTAGGGGTCCTGCTCTTGTGTTACATCTCGTCAGATAGTTTCACCCTTACTGCTCTGTCCTTCCTAATCCTCTTTTATTGTATTTATGTAGAAAGCTGCTGTTGCCTACATTTCAGGAAATATCTGACATAGGTAACATTCTTTGTTATTGTTTTT
Organism: Apaloderma vittatum; assembly: GCF_000703405.1. Lineage (NCBI taxonomy): Eukaryota > Metazoa > Chordata > Aves > Trogoniformes > Trogonidae > Apaloderma > Apaloderma vittatum. Next base: position 10,584 of record NW_009720526.1, read on the forward strand.
GTCTTCTGCTTTGACTGACCACACTCTTCTGTGCTTTGTTCTCCCTGAATATTTGTGAAAACAAAATGTTTGGAGCAACTGCTACTGGTAACATCTAATTCAGTAGTACAATAGCTCTGGTTGTTATCCTAGTGCTTCTCTCATGCAGCATCATTAGTACTTGTTATCATGTCTATGAGGTTGAGGCTAGAACTGCCTGTAAAGCAAATGGATTGAATTTTGTCTTTGAATTTTATTTTTTTCCCTTTCCTTCCTCCTGACCAAGCAGGTTCATGGCTCCTGGAAGCATGTTCCGTAGAGTCTGGTTTTCAGCTCTGAATGTGGGGCCAGTTGGGCCAGAAGTCCAGACAGACCTTGTTTGAACTGAGCTTTGGAATTGGGGACAGCTTGTTGAACAGGACAGAGATGCTTTTTTTTATTCTTTTTTTTTTTTTTTTTCTCAATACTTGTATTTGGGGCAGACTGTGTGCCCATAGTAGTCTGGTTTTCTGACAGACACTCATTTTAGGTCTGAATAAAGTTTACAGTGCAGAAGGAGACCTTTATTTTTTGTGAAGAGCCAAACAGTGCTCCTAGAAAAAAGGATAAAGTTCTCACTTATGCGATAAAACTGATCTTCAGGGTCAATACTTCAAGCTTTTCTATTATCATTTGAGCAGAAGTAGTAAATTCAGTGTCTTTGGTTGTGTTTTTTTTCATTAACTAGGATGAGTAGTATTTATCGTGGTCTGCAGATAATACCTGTTGAAAGACGCAACTCTCATTGGTCAGTGTCTGTTAATTGCCTGAGATTTATAATAGCACATTTTTTTTATGGGGGTGATTCTGAAAATATGGCTGGGCTTATGCAGTTTGTCTTGAACAAGTTTAAAAGAGAGGATTTTTTTTCTTAGACTCCTCTTTAAATTTTGTAGTTTAATAATGAAAGGAAAACCTTTTGGGGAAGTTTGTCTGACACAGTAGCCATGTACGCAGCCCGGAAACTTAGCGATTAGTTCTTCCTTTGCTGTAGCACCTGTGCCAAATAGTTGACTCTGTGTACCTTGCAGAATGGCACTGATTTAATCTTTAAATAGAAATAGTATGGTCATGGCTTTTAAATATGCTGCGTTGTTGTTTTAGTAGCTAGCTAGACTTCAAAGAAATTATTTTAGAAAATACTTCTGAAAGCTGCAGCCCCTAAGCTGTCCTGTGCTTCATGGGATTGCATCTTTTACGATTGACTTACTATATTAGTTTTATCTAAACCTCTGTTTATAGAAAACTACAGTACAGGTCAAGATTGAAACCTGCAGCCTGCTCAAAGCAGAGAGGATGGAAATGTGTTTAATCTGTTTGCCTGGTAACAGAGAATCAGTTCTGTCTGCTTACCATGTTTATAAGAAAATTATTACATTTATGTTTGTCTCATTGCCCAGCTTCTGACTCACTGGAAGGTATGGACAGTAGTGCATAATCTAATGTGTAATGCGTATAAACGTACTAATTATAATAAATAAATATAAAAATATATTTAAACACACAGTGTTAAATAACTGGGATTGGAGTTGTTTCAGAATCTGATAGACATAGATTATGCAGTTGAAAGTTACACTGACAAAAACAACTGTACCTGCAGATCTGGGATGTTATTTCGTTGTCTTTGTTGACCGAGATGCTCTAATCCCAGTTGCTTAGTGGTTGTGATCACCCAAGTGTGCGATGCAGATGAAGAGGGCCATCCATTTCGGTGTGAGGAATGGAATTTGGTAGTATGTTGCATGAAGAGAAGTAGCTGTCTAAAGCTTGAACTCACTTGTTCCAAGTTAACAGTTTTGCGTGGCCTGGTCTGTGTACTGGTTGGGCTGTGCAAAACAGACTGGGGAAACTGGTCCAGATTTCAAATGAACAGCTTGTGGGGTTATAGTAGTTTTAAGCAGGGAACTTACCACGTAACCTGGTGGTATTCATTTTGTTAAAACAGAGAACATAAAGCAAGACTGTTTATTCTGCTGCCAGTCGTGGCTTAACATATAATAGCATATAAACTTTTTTTAATTTTAAGTGCTAAAGAGACCAAAGGAAACAACTACAGATCTTAATTTTATACTGAACTTTTGCTTTACAAAGGCATTGTCTTTAAAGGTAGCCGAACTTCTAGCTTTCTCCTGTATGTGAGGTTTTGGCTTTTTAAAATACAGTAATTTCAAGGAATTTGCTTGCACTAGTTCACTCCTCGTAAATGTTAAAGCCTTTCATTTATCTCTGAAATCCTTTGACAAAATTGTCAGGCTGTGAAGAGCACCAGATTTTGCTTCTAACAGGAAAAAAGGTGTGCAGTTCTCTGGTCTGTGTTGCTGCAGAAAACGAGCTGAAGAATTGAACTGTGGCCTGTGTCAGTGCTGTTATGTTCTCTTGAATGCGAGGCTTTTCCATTAAACATTTTTTTTTCTTCTTCTAACATGGTTTGTTAGCTTTCTAAAAGGAGACCTAAGGATGTGACTCAACCTTGCAGAAGGAAGGAAATATGAAATGTAGGCTGTTCTCCTGTTCTGAACTTAGAGCAGACCTTTGTGGTGGGCTCAATATTGTTGCTAAATAAATGTAGAACTGCTGTACTGTGCGTGGAAAATAGGGAAGGCATAGCCATGGGTGAGCGTTCTTGCCTTTATGAAAAAGACATTGAGGTTAATGACATGTTACATGTAAGTAAAACAAAAAAACAACCTACACCTTAATTTAAATAATTTCTATCCAAAGTCCTGTTCTACTGTTTCTTAGGATGTGGGAACAAAATGCTACATGTCCTTGCTGGTGCGAGATGGGGGTTTGAGATGGTGGATTCAGGTTGCTGCCACTGGTGTGCAAACAAGTGAAGCATGGACTGGAGAAGGAAAATACTGCTAGTTCTCCTTTTTTATAGATACGTGAATCATTTTGTCATTCGTAGGTCTGAATGTGATGATTCCTATTAATAGATGTTGATCCAAAATGAATTTGTCCTCAGTACAAATTTAGAAGCCAAAATAGTGAGCATCAATATTAAATATTCAACAGCAAACAAAAAAAAGTACAACTACAACAGCAAACAAAAAACGTACAACGCGAACAAC
>NW_009720527.1:0-604 GCF_000703405.1 Apaloderma vittatum
TGTTTTCTTTCCCCCGTGCAGCTGAGTAGAGGCAGATACAGAGGCTGACCTGGATCTCTTCTGCCTGGAGCTGTCCCTGCCAGGAGCTGCTCCTCTGTGCCCAGCTCTCCTCCCTGTCCCTGCTCCCAGAGCCCATCCCAGCCACTGGGGGCTCAGCTCTGCCATCCAGACCCCTCTTGGCAGCTGCCGGGCACTGTCCAGGGGCAGCTGTGGGGAGGAAGGGGCTTGGGAGCAGCTCAGAAAAGTGCTAGTGAGAACTGGGATATCGATGCCTGACAAGAACAGGGACAGAAGTTCCGATCTTCCACTCTCCATTTAGACAATCAAGAGCGAAAAACCACAGATTCCTCCTTTTCCAGGAAATGCTGCTTTGATGTCCTTCTTCAGACAGACTCTCTGCAATTGCTGTGGAGATGATCTGGACTTCTAAGCATCCCTGCATCACACAACAGTCTCTCAACAGCAGAAACACCCTTCCTGTCCTGCCAGGGTCCCTCCTTCCCCCCATATCTTCTCCCCAGCACCATGGGGATCTCCCTGGGCAGGCTGAGTGCTGACCTTGGCAGGCGGCAGAGGCCCCGCCCCCCCCACACACCACGCGGCA
>NW_009720527.1:1271-1548 GCF_000703405.1 Apaloderma vittatum
CCCCCCCCCCCCCCAGCCACAACAAGGGATCCCTGTTCCTCACTTCAAGGGGGCACAAAATCGGTCCCTGCACGTGAGCTCCTTTGCTGTGCCCCCATGGTAATGAATGGAGATGGAGGGCAGCAGTGAGGTGTCCAGATGCAAATGTCCAATGACATCTGAGGCTTCAGTCATGGTGAAAGTTATGTGCAGATCCCTGCAAACTCAAATGGAGCAGTTCATAGAGGCAGGGTTGTATCCGTGGGTATCTTCTAAGACTTTTGGGACTTTCTTTTGG
>NW_009720528.1:0-5265 GCF_000703405.1 Apaloderma vittatum
GGGACGCCGTGAGCAGCGCAGACCTCCTCGTCTTCAGGTGCCAAGTAACTCAGCTTTATGTTAGCCTTCCTTGAAGAAATGAAAGTGATCGAAGTGCTCCTCTGCCGTGCAGTTTCTGGGGCCTACGGCGTTTCTTGATTTTTTTTTTTTTTAAAAAAAAAAGTTTGTGTGTCGTCGAGGTGTAAAGGGCGTCTCATAGCCCCACTTCTTGTTTTCCTTCTCCTCGGTGCAGGGAGGGAGACTTAGGCTAGATCGTTCTCCTGTCAGGGAGCAGCACCTCTGAGCCTGCTTGTTTAGAGCTCCTGCCGGAGTTGGTGTCTGGGCTCCTGAGTGAGCTTTAGACGGGCTGAAATGACGAATGCCCTAGAATGTTTTGTTAGTCGGTGAGAAGTGGCAGGGGGCCATCAGGTGTAACTACCAAGCTTAGCCAATTCTGCCGTAATGTACAGTGTTCCTGAGTTTGCTCTACATAGATAATTTGAAATAGCCTTTCTGTGGAGGCTTCGTAACTGCATATTCTTCAGAAGCAGCCCCCCACGCCCCAAACTGCTTAGTAAAGGCTCTGAAGTTTTCTGCAGTTAAGAGTGACACCTGTGAGTGGATAATCCATGAGAAAATTTGAGGCGAGGAACACACCTGGTAGTCTGCTGCCTGCAGGGTGTGGGAACTCTTGCCAAAGTTCTGGTGACTTTTTCGTACCATAAGAAGAATGTCAGGAGTTGATAGTGGAAATATCATTTGTAGTAGGCAGCGAGGTTCCCTTTAGTGAGATAGCAGCCACCCAGTCTCTTCCGCTATAGCAGTTATATTTTTGGACGATGAAACCTGCAGATATTTGTCTGTGTGCTTCTGTTGGTGCTGGTCTGCGGTTTGCTCGTTATTTCCCCGGCACTCTGCTGGTGGAGCAGCTCACATGAGTACTTCTTAAGTGGCTTCAGGCAAGATATGCCAGTTCTCATAGACGACACAGCAGCAAAACGTTAGAATCTGTAATCTACAGCTTCCTGCTGTTCTGTGCTAATACTAAGAAGAAAATCGCGATACTTGTTTTAATTCTTTCAAGATGTTTGTTTTTTATTTGTTTCGATAAATATTTGGAAATATAGTTGCTTCCTTTAGCTGAAAATCACCTTTCTCAGTAAAATGGAGCCAGCAGTGAATAAATTCTTCCTGCAAAATGTATATGTGCTATCTTGAAAGGAGGAAATAAAACCCCAAACTAAACCCAGACTAAAAGCCAACAGCCCCATACATGGAAACCTTTTATTGTGAAGTGTTAAAATAAAGCAGATAGGAAATTTATTTCACGAAGAACAATTGAAGCATTACAGCTTTTAATTGCGTGCATTTATTTTTTGTTAGGGCATAGTTTGAGGTTTGGGTACAGCTTGCTTTTGTTCTGCTTTTGTTACTTTTAATTTTTGAGGTACAGTTTAAAAAATGCAACACATGAGTAAGCCGGAGAATAATTCTTTCTTCATTGTAAAGAGCTGTCATGCATTCATGCATAATACATGTAGAGACAGTTTATTATAAGCTTTTGATACTCGGTAGTAATCCAGTGACTTGTGTGAGAATATTAAAGCAGTGTTTCAAAGATCAGTGCTTTTTAAATTAGATCTGAGACTCTTGGTTTGAAGAAAAAAATGAGCTACTGCAAATAGTGATGCAACTTTTATTGATTTTATTCATTTTTTTCCTACTCCCTTTTCCGTAATTGAATTGAGTCATCAAATACATATCACAATTCTGAGCTGGTTTATACAAGTGAATACCAGTAGTTTCTCTGAAGTCACTGAAGCTGCTCCAGTTTGTAAGTCTGTGTGCTTATAGCATTGAGGGTTATGGTCTTGTTTTACCCTACGTATTTTTCCTATATGTGGTTTTATTGGGTGATTCTAGCCAAAGATTCTGAATAACTAGTCCTACTGCGACTTTGGGGAGCAATGACTGTTATGGCAGCTGTTAAACTGAGTTATGATTTCACACCAATGAGAAAAATTATAGAAGATAAAAGATTCAAAGCCTTAATATTTTGCAGTCAAGCTAGTTTAATTAACCTCTTTTCTTGTTCCTCATGTAATTTAAATACTGATGTTATAATTTTTGGTATTCTCAAGAACTGAGAAGTGGATCTTCATTTCTGATGAAATCTCAGCGAAGGATTTAGGTCTTTCTTGACAGTGCTTAGTTGGTACCACTGGTTTAGAACTGTGGTGCAGCATGGGAGAGAAATAGTAAAAACCAGCAGTGATAGCATAATCCTGTGTCACCATGATTTTTCATTCCTGCATTGAATGCTATCGTCAGTAGCATTAATCATAATGATTTATAATATGAGTTGTTTATTATTACGTAGTCTCCATTTTCAATTGTGTATACACTTAAATACTAAGTAAGTAATAATCTTATTTAATAGATGGTATTGTGTGTGCATCTCCTCCATTAGAAAGGAAAAGAGAATTGGCAAGAAATGATCTAAACCTGTGGGCATTTGGCTCCACCTTCAGAGTTAAGAAGGAACAAATTATGAACCTTTATTTACTAAGCTGCCCTCCTTGCCTTTTCCCAGAAGTGTAAAAGTAGATATTTTTTTTTTTTTTTACCTCCTGTCATTAACAAACTGTGAAGGATGCTTGTGTGCATCTGATCCCTGGATGCCTGTTTTTAGAAACCTCAATACCTCTGTGATCAGCAGCAAAAATTTGAACATCAGTGGGACAACCTGTGGTTAATGTTATGTGTGTGCTTTGCATTTCTGTGTATGACATTTTAGGAGAAGTGGCCAAGTAAGTCATAGCCCCATGTTTTATTACTTTTTAAAAAAAAATTTATGAAGAGCTATGGTCTCTATACATTAAATGGACATGAGAATGGCTAAGTCTGTGTAGAGGGGCTGTGGTAGAATTGTGATAATGCCTTTCTTCCTTCTTTTGTTACTCTCTTAAAGCACTTTTCTCTTTTTGTGTTTTTTTTTTCACAAGAGAGTTTGTTTTATTTTCCCAAGTCACGTGTTGTAATTAGTTTTTCTTTCTCCTCCTGCATATTAAGAAATAATTCTGAATGTGTCAATTTCCATTTTCCTTTGTAGGTTTTGCCCAGTTGATACTTAGTTCGACAGATGTTGAAAAAAATGTCTGTGATAAAACTGTCATTTTACCTTGCAATGTGACTAATCTAAAGGAGAACAACATAAATGTTATGTTTGTTACGTGGAAAAGACAAGACAAACAAATTTTTTCTTTTGATGGAGGAAAACTGGAGTTTTACAGAGATCCAACGTTTCCATCAGCTAATTTAGTATCTCAGACGGATTTACCCAAGGGTATTGCCTCTCTAATACTTAACAGTGCAGAAGCAGAGGCTGGAAATTACACTTGTGAAGTAACAGAATCAAACAGAGAAGGAGTAACAAGACTTGAACTTAGAAACCTTTCAGGTGAGTTGTCTGCTGTTGTTTTAGAACCTGTTGAAAGAGAAAAGAAGCAAAAATTTACAGGAGGGAGAGAAATTATTAATATGACAATGTATTACTTTAAATTGGACATTAAAAATATGTGTCCAGGCCTTCCAAGCTGAATACTACTACAAGTTATTTTGGATTGAGTTATAGGGGAATGCTTCTGTAGGGATGATCTGCACACATTTTTTCATTTTGTACTAGTGTCTGAAGATCACCTGTCTGATACAGTAAAATCTTTTCCACATCTTTTATATAGTTGGTGAGATTTTCAGCACACTCCTGTTATTTCATTACATGCTGAAACACACTCGTAATATCTTTCTAATACTGTGATGTATACATCTGTCACAGAGGCTGCAGAGATCTTTCCTCTGAGGAGTTGCCTCTGGCTGTCTTTACGCTGAAAAAATTGAAGATGGAACTAATAGAAGTTCTGTATAAGAGCTCTAGAACTTGATGTGGTTTTGCAGTGAGGCTGAAAATGCTCCTGCTAACTGTAACTTGTTACTGTTGTCTGGCATTAAATACCATCTTCAGAAGACGATGTTTCAAATAATGGTGACTAAGTGAGGAATTTCTCATTTAGTGAGCCATTTTACCTTTTCTTGTCAGACGCAGCCCATGTGCTCTAGCGCCTCAGCTGTTGGGATCCGCTGTGCATGTGCAGTCTGTCTGGTATTCTGCAGAAGTGACGGCTTCACTGAACATATGTGTGTATTAATCAGTTCCGCACAGGAGACTTGCTTCTTGTCTTGTTTCTGGAAAGCTTCTTGGAAGCGCAGGATATGTTACGTATGTGTAGCACTTGGAGTCTTACCCATGTGCTGTAGAATTCTCCTAGGACGTTTTTGCTCTTAGTTTTCACATTTGCCAATAAGATATTTTTGAAGCTCAAATGGATGTTATTTGTGGCCTGCTGCAAACATCTGTGTAATTTGCACTTGGGTCTAATTATTGAGCTAACTGTACACACTGCAAAACAAATGTGATCCTGAAATGGATTGAGAGGGACACAGCTACTCAAAGAGTGAAGATGCTACAAAATCATTTGATTCTTAGAACACTGCAAAAGCAGCAGAAGAGGTATAGGCAGTTAGTTTCCTTCTTTCTCTTACAGCTTCTTCCTTACTCGACCTTTTTGGCTTGTTTTTGCCATTCGGTGTTAAGCTCTAGAAGAGGAAACAAAGTTTGAGGATACAGTAGAATCAAGTCCCATTTGCACATTACATGATTTTATTTTTACTTTTTTCTGTTAAATTTTGGAAGTGGTATAAAGACTACCAAGCAGGAAACTGATGTGATTTTTCTAATTTCGTTTTCTAGTTGTCAGTTGCGGCGAGGAAAGTACCCCAACACCAAAGGAAAAATGTGGTTGGTGAATAATTTATAGTTGCAAGGTCACATTATATATGAGAGTATATACTAGAAAATGTAGAACTTAGTCTTGTGTTTGAGGATTTGTCCAAAGGTGAAACAGTCTCTTGTTCTTTCTTTAAATTCTTCTGCTTAATTTTTTGTTGCTTGTTCCTCAGTGTTCTAGAGAGGCTCTCGAGCTAATAAGCTGCCAGAAGAAAGGAAGTGAGTTTTGAAAAGGCTTAGTGAATAATGGAAGTCCTGTACCAGTCTTCATTCTGTTGTTTATGCTGTCACTCCTAATATGTTCCAACTGATGCTTTTACAAAAATAGTCTTCTAAGAGCCAACTATTCTCGGTCTCACTTTACAGAATTCCTGGATTCACCTAGGAAATGGGTAGCCGAGTGAGCAAGATTTCTGTGCCAGTGCCACTGTCTTCGGGCACAC
>NW_009720529.1:0-8963 GCF_000703405.1 Apaloderma vittatum
AGCAGCTGTGTGGGTACCTGGCTGCTGGCCAAGCACTTCTTCTGGAAGAGCCAAAAATAGGGATAGAATTTTCTCTTACCTAGCTGATCAGCATTATCTCTAGGAGATAAGGAGCAATTTGATGATGAATACAACACAATGTGTCACAGAATCAAAGAAATTCTTAAGCAGAACAAACAAATTGCCGGCAGAAGGGTTGAAATCCTGAACTGGACCTCAGGATTCAAGATCTCTATGACTTTAGGCAAAGTGAAGCAGAAGATCTCCTAGAGATTTTTATTCTCTCCATTTTCTTGAGAGTTGTCATGGAGCTTTTCACTGCCCGGTCTGCTGGACTGACCTCTTGTGGCTATTTCTGAACTGATGGACTCCAGAGCATTTTGGAGGCAGACACAAGTGGTGCCCTGTCCAAATTCCAGCTCATACAATAATGCAACACACAGTAGCTTCACCTTTTCATTCACCTTCCTCACACCATGGTTTTCAGAGGAAGGAACTGTGGTCACACAAAGCTGAAGATTATACTGTGCAGCCATGTCATTTGATGGCCAAAGTCCCTAATCAATTGATCAAGGCACCAGGTAGCAGCCCAAGACATTTTTGTTCCTCACCCCCAGTACAAACAACATGAGGAGATATAACAATCCTGCTACAGTTTGGGGAATATGTTAATAAAAAAAGGTTAAACTTCTATACTGGTTTGAATAAAACATGCATATCTTGGTCCAACATACAACCAATGAATGCATAAAAATATACTTTTTATCACATAAATTATTTGTTCTTTGGTCTTTTGTCCATGTGGAATTGCAACTGATTAAAAGCTTGACATCTCTGGAAAACTATATACAGTCCTGTTTCATAGCTGTGAGTAGGCAAGAATCGAGTTTCTTCCTCTCCAATGAACTCCCTTGGATGGAAGAACGAGAGCGTTAGTCTGTGCTTGTCTGTGCACACCTGCCTGCGCTCACACACAAAAAAGAAGAGTCACATCCCCCATTACTAACATACTGCCATAACTCATAAAAAAACCCAGCCCAGCACTGTACATTAGTTCAAAGAGCTCAGAGCAGCTTGCACAATGGGATTGGAGCGGAAGCAGAGAAGAAATCAATCCTAGAAAGCTGATACAGCATCAGAAACCTAAATAAAGAGTATTCAACTTTCTTGATATGAAATATTGCCAAGTTCTTGTTTCGGAGCTGTGGAATATAGCACATATCCTGCAAAGACAGCCTTTTTTCAAATATCTCCCTATGATGGAGGGAAGAGGAGCTAAATTACTAGGGGCAGGAAGGAATAAACAAGCTGTTGGTGATGGTTCCCAGTAGTGAGAGGAAAGCTAATGGAAAGTAACTCATGCATGTTTTCCAACTGTCTGCAGTTTTGACATAGACACCACTTTTCATCATCTTTTTCATCTAGCATACATACAATTACATGTATGCATTTTACATATGGGTATGCTTGTACATATATTTTTGATGAAACTACTTAATTGCCTTCCAATACTGTGCATTCTCTTACCCTTTGCATCTTGCAAGAGAGCAGGGTCCATCTCAACTGGGCTACTGCAGTCTGGCTTATACTGAGCACTTTGGAGACTTTGGAGAAAGGAGAAAAAACTCATGATGAGGCAAAGGGACTGACAGACTCCCCAGAGAAAGGAGGGGCAGCCTGCAAGAGGGAGCAGACCCATAGTGTTCCAAGTTACCTGCCTGCTACAGCTAGAAGATCTGATCCTGCTTCTTCATCTGTCAGTCTCACAGATAACTAAACCAACAAAATGAAATCTCTAGTTTTGCAGCAGCAGCAAGGTAAGTTTCCTTGCCCCATGGCCAAACTACTACACTCAAAGGAAAATGCAGAAGCACTTAACTGAAAGCAGGAGGGAAGAAGTGGGAGCTACCATTTCAATGGCAGCCCACATGAGAGATGCCATGGAACAGTACCTTGAGGCAGATGCTTCCTTAGCAACACAGAGGAGGTTGTATGGGTTTATTCAATGACAGTTGATGGACAAGGGGGAACAACCAGACCTGCAAGGATCAGAGTGGCCAGGAGGTAGATTTATTGTATTTCATCTGTTCTAACTATAAAAATGTTTTAAATAATTGTCATGCCCTGATTTATTACTTTATATTCTAAACGAAACAGTGATTTAATAACTTGAAGCCTTTAGTGTCCTTTCCACGTTAAAAACAGAGTCGGAGGAAGAAATTCTAATCCTTGGCTGCCATGATTCTATGTGTAGTGAGGAAAACTTTCAGCAGGGCTTTTACAGAAGCTGGCAGTAAGCCTGTCAGCCTCTCAGTAACAGAAGATGCCCATAGTTCTCTTTTCAGTTAAATTACTGGCCACTGCACTCCCAGGAATTGGCAAACACTGCTTAACTTTGTGCAGTCCCTTCTTCCAGCTAAGATCTAGCAAAAAATGCCCTTGTCTGCTTAGACTGTTCTTCAGATAACTATTCCAGTTCAAATTGCCTATTGAGATATGGGCTTTTTGCAGCAGCAGGAAATAAATTATCATCAACAGCATGTCTAGGGATCAATTAAATTTCATCAATGTCGGAAAAAGTACAGCTGGAATAAGAACAGCCATCCTGAATACAAATTATGGAGAGATTGACTGATTCATTTAAAAAAAACCACAACAGAAGTACATTGCCAAAACCAAAGGAAACGGATTTAGTGGACGCCAAGGCAATATTCATTCTTGTTGTATCTCCATTACTGCCAGTGGCTTCACATCAGGGAGATATTTGGCTGGGTTTCTTCAGATTTTCAGGAAGCACTTTATTCCATTATCCCATTCAAAGTTATTGTCTGCTTTTGACTAAGAGGAGTGAAATCCAGTGTCTGCTGGCCCAGTGTATCAGGGCAATCTTAAGTGTACAAGAGAAGGAAATACCTATAGTTAAAATTCTCAGTAAGCTAAAAATAAAACAAGATACTACGGAGACTAAATTGGACTGCATACATTTATATAATTTATCTAAAAGATTCCACAAACTGGCAAAGGAAGCAATAGCATCCAAATCTCCTGTTAGTATTAAAATGATACTTAACTTCAGAGACATCACACATAGCAAGGAATGGTCCACTGGCACGGAGAGCTACTGTTTTGATCTAGCACCTGGATTAACAGATGGCAGATGCTGTCGTACTGATAAATATACATGAATTTATTATGCAACAAAGGAGCAAAGGGTAGGGAGGACATAAAGTGCTTGAGTATATTGATCAAGCCACAGCCAGAGCATGTTTGTAGAAAAATCCCCAAAGTTTCATTTCATTTTGCAGATGGCTGTAAGTAGGGAACTAGTTGGCAAACATTCTTTTTGGTAATGTCAACTTTAGTTCATGAATACATGTAAACCATTTTGCAGTCTTTGGAACAAAGCAGAGAATTTGACTTTGGACTTCTTCCTCATTTACTCTCTACAAGTAAGGACTGTGTTTCTCTTGAATATTTTGGCTTAGTTCCTTTTGACCTATGGCTCTTTTTCACCAACTACAACTATGTGTTTGTGTGTATGTTTACACACTTAACCTTCCTCATTAATGTTGATGTGTATACAACACCATGGACATTTTGCGATACCACCCAATCTATAGAAGTGGTTGGATGTCCAGTTGAAAATCTCAGATCTCATATAGAAGTGTCAGGAAAAATATTTAAAAGCAACTCTCAAGGCAAAGTATATGCATTCTACCAAGTGGATCAAGATAAGGACAGTCAACAATAGTGACTAGGGAAAAATCAGACTCAGAGTCTGCCAGGACTGGAAATACCATAATAATAGGAGAATTTAATTACTCTTCTGTAGATTTAAATGTCACACTGGAGTATTTTTAGGCACTGTACAGGAATGTTTCATAAATAAGCTAGTCAGGCAAGTCAAAAGGGAGAGTCCGGTTTTGACTTTTTCCCCAGTGGTATTTTTGGCTTGTGTCACAATGTTGCTATCAAGGACTAACTCTGTAAGTAAAATGTGCTAATATTCAACATTCTTGCAGGAAGCATGAATGCCAAACAAAGAATACTCTGCACTAGTGTTTGACTTCAAAACATCAGCTTAGAAGCAGTTAAACATAAAGGAAGGTGCAGAACACGAAGAAAAATAAAAATAATTAATATAACACTCCATAAAGTCATGGTATCTCATAATCTTAAATACTGTGTGCAGATCTGGTATCATGTCTTAAAAATGGTACAGCTGAGCTAGAAAAGTGAAGGCTGATAAAGATAATCTACAATCTGAAACAATTTGCATGCAAAGTGTGATTAAAAGGTTAGGACTTTTCAGCCTGGAAAACTAACTGCAGAGGAACATTCCCATTCGGCCCCCATGTGTTGCCTGATGTAGTCGAGAGGTGGCATCCCTGGCGGCAGGAAGGCTGGATTAAAATGATCTCCAAGGTCCCTTCCAGCTTAGGCCATTCTATGATAATAGTGAACTGTATAATCAGTAGCACACGGAAGATTAATAAGAAACTGTTATTGCCATTTTTTCATAATACCAAAAAGTAGATGACACCAAGTAGAATTATCATGTAGTATATTCGAAAAACTCAAAAGGGAATATATATTCTCATGCCTTATGATTAAACTGTATAACCCATTTAAAAAGGGCAATAGTGATGCAGAAAGACATTATTCAAAGTCATGGTGAAAGAGCATTAAAGACAATTAAACACAAAGGTACCGCCTCTGACTAAAGAGATCCCTGAGTTAGACATTGCTGCAGAAGTACACAAAGGGAGTACTATTCCACCTTTGTGCCATTTTTATGCCAGGCACCCACTGTTGGCCACCGTGACAGCATGGTAGGCTACTCAAATCTTTGGTCTGATCCACAGACATTTCTCTGTTCTCATGTCACTCCATATAGTTTCCTGGAAATGCCTAAAATATGAACTTTTCCATTGTACTATACCCACTGTGGTCTATGCTAGCAAAAAAATCTAAAAAAGAGAAAGAGTTTTAGAAATTGAAAAGTATAGGAAACAAGGCAGCTCTTCATACTGCAGAACTGGTTGTGTTTGTATTGAGCCAGGATCAGGTTGGACTGTACTTTTACTGACCTGATTTACCCATAGCAAATGACTAACAAAAATCTATCCATAAAACATTAATCAGTCTGTCTTACCAAAATAAAAAAAAAAAGGGGGGGGGACAAAAACCCAACAAAAGAGTCCACTGGGAGATCATTGTGTTCACAGAGAGGCTCTTGTCCTTGCTGGCCAGCTGGACCTGCTGGTGTTACTCGCAGATTGCTTATAAACTATTCTGGCAACTGGAGCCTCTCCGAGATTTGCCTTTCTCAAGGAAACAGGCCAGACAGCTTTCTGACTGCTCTGTGCACGAAGCTGCTAAAGAAGAGTTAAGGATCCAACACCGAATGAATATGCACGTACACTTTGGTTTTCTTCCAACTTAATCTCTGGTATGTTTTGGTGCATACTGTCATTTTCTTACAGTGAGTAGTTTGGGTGCATTCATCTGGAATATGGATGAGCATCTCTTAGATCTTTCATGTATATCCTCAGGTTGTGAAAAAGCAGTACGATACAGAAATATCCTCCCATCATGCATTAAATAACATTAAAAGCAGATTAGTTTGATAACTGATATTTTAGATATAGTTGATCCTACCTTACAGCAGGAGATGAGGAGATGTTTGCTGAGTCCCTTTAGCCCTGTTTTCTACAACTTCACGAAATATAATAGGAAAAGAAATTACAATATTTTAATAAAGCAAGTAATTTTATTTTTGCCTGGAGGAGGGGACTTAACAGCTCTTACTTAAAAATTAAAATTAACCCACAAAATGTTACTTCTCTCACAAAAGATGCTTTGATGGGGGAAATATGACCAATAAAAAAACTTTCTACTAACACTGAAGAAAAAGGAGCGTTTTCAAATGTTGCTCTACCATTGTCCTCAATAACTACATCTCATACACCTCAAAATTAAGAGCCAAAAAAAAAAAGAAAAATTAGGAGCCAAAAAAGAAAATCCCACATTTCTGTGTTACTATATTTCTTCAGGAATAGCATTTAATTCCTTCATCACTGACTATATAAAGATGAGAGAACAGTCACTTGGATGTACTGTTTATTTGTACCATAACGTAGCCTCTAACAAAAGAGGGCCCTGACAGAATTCAGAGCCTTTAGAATAATACTCCCATGAACACTGGCATCATGTCAACGGTTTGGGAATTTATAGCTCCACCTACATATACAACATGTTCTTTTACTACAGTGACCAAAGTTCTAACTCATGGGAAAACAACCACGCCTGAGACAACTGACTAAGCGTATTGCTCAAAGTGGTGATCACAGCTTACTGAAATTAGCTCTGCTTCATTCCTCTCATTCCAAACCTTGCAAACAAGTTGCATTACATTGTTGGTCTTTTTAGCATAGCATCTGATAAGACCATTTGAATATGTCTTCCTAGATCTTTCCTGGCTTGTTTCCCCAGTGTTCAGATGACTCAAAAGCGACAGATATAGAGCACAACCTTTGTTCCAATAACTGGTTTTGTGCATCTCTGAGCCTAAAAAGAAGAAGGAAGAAAAAGAAAATTACACTTTTAAAGTATTTCACTTGATTGCTACAGAGAGAGATTAGGAATGGTAGGATAAAACAGAGTGCAGAGAAAGAAAATAAATGAGGACAAGAGAACAAGCCTTAGGCACAGGCAATTGCCTGGGGCAGCAGGTACCCTGGCAGCAAACGGTCTACATGGACAGGCCATGCTGTTACTTTACCAATGCTTAAATGCTGCATTACTAACTTTGCCCATTCTTCCCAGCTGCTCAGTTTTTCCTGCCTTGCTAGCAAGCCTTCAGCCAGCTGTGATAAACCATGTAAGAAGAAGGCAGTCAAGAGAATGTTATCCACAGGATATGGACTGGCTAGGACAGAATGGGCTTTAGCACCTTCCCCCAGAACTGGTTGCCGTCCCTGCAGTTAACAGTGTGCCATTGGTCCTGCAGAACACAAAGTATCTGCAGGGAGATGAAAACTTCAGACTAACCCTGCCTCCTCTGCTTTTGCTCCCTGAAAAATATCTTCTTAATGGAGCAGTGCAAGCAGGCTCTCCCCTACCTGCTATGCAAAGAGGAGTCAACAAACAAGTAAAACAGGCCTGGACCCTGCTGGTGAATCTCTACTGAGCTGATTCATGGTCAGGCCTGTTAAAAACCTTATCTTAGTTTCCTCTGCTCCTGCTGTGTTGCCCACTGAGTCAAGACCATTCTACAGCATCACAAAGAAGGGCGGGTGTCATCGTACATAAAGACAGCCACCCACCTCCCTTTCTCTTAGAGATTGCTCTATCTGCTTCTTGTATCAGAGCATCATCTAGCCCCACCACTTGTACAGGACAGTATCAAAAAATATCCCCTGGCTGAATGTATCCCAGCGTAGATCTCTAGCAGTAGCATCCCATTCCCATCAGATCAAGCTCCTGTGTGGCAGTGACAGGATACAAAATTGCTCAACAGTCTGTGGCTCACAGAGGGATTTTACCTGAGGGCTGCAACATCAGCTACCACCCTGGTATAGGCAGGCTAGATAACCTACACCTCCAGATGGAGAAAGAAACAAATTGAAGCAAGAATGTTAATGAGTATGTTTTATCACCCAGGTAAGTAAGTACTGTTCTATTAGAAAGCAACAAAGCCATATGCCTGAGAAGCCACTGGTGTCTGTTTTCAGGACCATCCTGAATTCCTGCAGCCCTTGGCTCTCCTGAGACATAACGTAAAGCTCATGGACATATGGCAGTTTTGACCTGACATTTCTCAAGTCAGGACTCATTTATTCAGCTCTAGGCTACAGCCTGGATTTCTAAAACCAGCAGTTGCACACTCACCTCATCAAAGTGAACAAAGGTTTGTATCAAAGTGAATGAAGGTTTGTGATGTCCCAATGAGGATCATTGTCATCTGGAGAGTGTGTGTGTGTATGTTTTCTTGCCTCAGGCAATTTGCCCCTCCCTTAAACTCTGTCTAGGTCAGGTAGAATGTCCCAATCATGGCTCTTACTGCTTCTATCATCACATCTCTGTCAGGCACGGAACTCCTAACACACTCATTTTACCAATGCAAAAGTAGTACTTTTCCCCAGCTGGCTCTGAGAAAAATCTTTGAGTTATCCTACAGAACAAAATAGACTATATTCCATTTCTCTGCTTCCAAAAATGACACTGAGATCACAGAATCACAGAATGTTAGGAGTTGGAAGGGACCTCCAAAGATCATCTAGTCCAACCTCCCTGCCAGAGCAGGATCACCTACAGTAGGTCATGCAGGAAGGTATCCAGGAGGGTTTTGAACGTCTCTAGAGAAGGAGACTCCACAACATCTCTGGGCAGCCTGTTCCAGGGCTTTGTTACACTCACAGTAAAGAAGTTTTTCCTAATGTTTTTGTGGAACCTGCTATGCTCCAGCTTGCATCCGTGGCCCCATTGTCCTGTCACTGGACATCACTGAGAAGAGCCTGGCTCCATCCTCCTGACACTTGCCCTTGACATATTTATAAACATTAACGAGGCCACCTCTCAGCCTCTTCTTCTCCAAGCTAAAGAGACCCAGCTCCTTCAGCCTTTCCTCATAAAGGCAATGTTCCACTCCATCATCTCTGTGGCTGGATATGTTACTGTAAAACAATACAGGATGCAAGAGCCCGGTGCAAAAGACAGATGGATCGAACGCCAGTTTTATGATCGAGCTCAGATTTTCAAGCACGGAGTTAACCGCTTCCTGGCTACTCTCCAAGGGTGCTTTGCAAGCTTTACCTCCTCGGGAAGAAGCGGGCTGGGTCGTGCCGTTCTGGGCAGGGACCACTCGGTGGCACTGTGGCCCCTCTCTCTGCGCTGGAGTGTCCTTCGTCGGGAAGGAGCGGTCCCCATTCCCTCGGCGGGGTGGCTCGAATGAAAACAGA
>NW_009720529.1:8984-11465 GCF_000703405.1 Apaloderma vittatum
GACTACCCTGCAGTTGCATCTAACACCCTGGACCATGGGGGTCCAAAATAAATTAGAAAAAAAAAAGACAACCTTGAGTGAACGACGCTTCACTTTCCACGTGGCGCTAGAGATACCCATTGAAATAATGTTCTGTGTATTTAAGAAGCCCTTTTGTCAAGTTGTTTCACGTTTAAACTGAATCTCAATGTTCACACTTACACCCGTTTCTCCTAGGGTTCCCGATTCTGGAAAGAATCTGTTTCCAGGGTACAAACCCAGCTTGTTTTCGGGTGGGGGGAAGGGAAAGGAGAGTGAAGGGACCAGCTACTGCAACTCCAATATATATACTATTTGTAGAGAACTTCTGATGGAGAAAGGTTGTATGGTTTAGATCAAGCACATCTGGTCAGAACAAAAAAAAAAAAATAAATCTTATAAATAAATATTTGTTTTTCTGATCTGCTTGACTCCATCAGACACTGGACAGAAAGCAAATGGTTTTTACGTGATTCCTCATCCCTTACATGCATCACAACTAAACCTATTTTTCAAAAGTCTAACGAGCAATCATTCATCACAAGTTGCCATCCATTCAGGGATAATCCCAGCTATGTTGCTTTGAATCTGCAAGTGGCACTGGTGAAGTCTTTCCCTTTTTTTTTTTTTGCAATTCATTTGAGAAGAGGTGTTAATCCAACATAAATCAGATTCAAGGAACTACTGTTGTTGGGCAATCAGTTGCATGATGTTTTCCTATTTTCTTCAGGTAAGAAAAAGCCTTAATTCATTTCTATTTCAGATCTGGGTGAAGCATTGTCTGAATTGCTGTGCAGGCAAAATTCTTTCTCTCTCCCCTTCCCCCACTGCCCCCAAACTTTCCAGTCAGCATTCCTAGTTGCAGGGAGAAAAAATCTGTCTCAGAAATCTCATCAAATACTTCAAAGCCCAGAGCAAACTTCTATTTCTTTTGCCATGGATCTCACAAGCATAAGTAAATGTACAAATTCACAAAATAAAGTTAATAAAACTTTAACATTTCTTCCAAGAGAGGCAATGCTAATGTGCCAAGAGCTTGTAAACCTATATGAGGTGTCAGACACATCTGAGGACACACGCAGCAAGAGTATTTTCTAAGTCCTGAAGCCATCTCAAGTGTATTTTATGTATGAAACCAAATTGGTTTCAACTGTAAAACCTATCCAGAATTCTTGTTAGCGCTAGAGTTCAGAATGAAGAGGGCAGAGAAAAGGAGGAGGGGAGGAAATGTTTCACATTTTTTAAACTATTTTCTAATCTCCTCTTTCTAATCTCACTCATAGTGCAGAGAATGTAGTATCTATTGTTTACTGGAAATGCTTTTGTGACTGTCAGTATGGCAGCAAAAGGGTCTAACATAGTTTCTGACATAGTTTACATTCCTTACCAGCTGTGATGTGTTTTCCCCATTGTTTTTCCTGCTTTATCCTGCCCATTCTTTCACTTTTTTATCCTTCCATTTTTCAGTTACACTTTTCCCCCTGCCCATCTTAGTTCTGCCATGTACCTCCACCTTCCTCCTCTCCACAAATTCCTGCTCCTCTTTCTCAGCTGGTACCCCCACAGCTTATGTCCAACTTTTCTGCTCTGGTACATAACCTTTCTCCATTTACAAGCAGGGAGTGTGTCAGCCCATTTCTCTTACCCAGCAAAACTATTGTTATGCATCATTTACACGACCTCTCTTGTGATATGCCACATTACAAGAGGGGATGACATTAGACAGACCAAGTCATGAGAAAGGCCAGAGCCCTTTACCCTTTTAAAAAAAAAACAAAATTGCAGAGAGACAAAGAGTAAGTCAGGGGAAAAAGAGTTCTGGACTCCTCTACACGGAACCAGTTCCTCCTCCCCATCCTGAGTTTTCTGAAAATGAAGAAGGAGCTCCAGAATGTTACGGTACACCCTAAGAAAAGCATTGCCCCAGTTTCTCCCCAGCAACCCTATACCCTCACCACTGCCGTAAGTTCTGGCAAAAACAAGCTACACCAGCTTATTTTGAGTCCCAGCGTGTCTCTGAAATACCAACACGTGGAGTATTTCTCTCTGTGCACAGACCTTTGCAAGGGCAGAGCCAGTCAGGGTATTTTTTTCAGCCTTTAATTGCGCAATTCACTCACCACCTCTTTACAACGACAGGGAGGGAGGGGAAAGGCGGCTTCACTTCATCTCTCTGCAAATCCTCGGGACAGCCCGAAAGCGCCCAGAGAGCAGGAAAACCTCCCAAACCGGCAGCCCGACAGTCCCCGGCGACATCCCGCCTGGAAGTTTGGTCTTCGCGGCAGGGACCGCTGTGTCTAAAGCAGTTTCTCGTCTTTTCTTTTAGGCTGAAGCTTGTATACCCGTGGACAAAACGCAGCTGTGTATCTAAAATACATAACGCAATGCAAAGGATCGATAAGGAAGATGCACGAGGACAGTACAGATTTAAATGCTTCGGACGTGCGCGTGTGTTTGTTCCTG
>NW_009720530.1:0-296 GCF_000703405.1 Apaloderma vittatum
ATGTAGTCTTCTAGGATAGAGGGGTGTTCTGTGAGGGAGTTGAGCCCCAAAAGGCGTTCGTGGGGTGTCATAGAATCATAGACTTGTCAGGATTGGAAGGCACCTTAACGATCATGTGTGGGAGGGGGTCTCAGGGTCACCCCAGGTCCTGGGTGTCTGTGGGTGAAGCCCCGTCACACCTTGGTTCTCCCACCCTGCGTTTTCAGGCCTTTTTTGGGGGAATATTATGGTATTTGGTGCCGAGCTGACAGCAGGATCACCGCTGATACCAAAATTCTTGACATGCCAGAGGGACG
>NW_009720530.1:363-1118 GCF_000703405.1 Apaloderma vittatum
TCAGGAGGTTCAACAAGGCCAAGGGCAAGGTCCTGCCCCTGGGTCAGGGAAATCCTCGTTATCAACACAGGCTGGGGTTGATGTGCTAGAGAGCAGCCCCAGGAAAAGGAACTTGGAGTCCTGGGGGATGAAAAGCTGGACTTGAGCCACCAATGTGCACTTAGAGCCCAGAAACCCAGTTGTGCCCTGGGCTGCCCCCAGAGCAGCGTGGCCGGCAGGGAGAGGGTGGGGGTTGTGCCCCCTTGAGACCCCACTTGCAGTACTGCATTCAGATCTTGAGCCTCAAACACAAGAAGGACATGAACCTGTTGGATTAGGTCCAGAAGATGGACACAAAGATGATCAGAGGGCTGGAGCACCTCTCCTGTGAGGACAGGCTGAGAGAGTTGCGGTTGTTCAGCCTGTAGAAGAAAAGGCTCTGAGGAGACCTTGTTGCAGCTTTTCAATACTTAAAACGAACCTACAAGACATATGGGGACAATCTCTTGAGCAAGGTCTGTTGTGATAGGACAAAGGGAAATGGTTTTCATAGAATCATAGAATGTTGGGGGTTGGAAGGAACCTCTAGAGATCACCCAGTGCCACCCCCTGCCAGAGCAGGGACACCCAGGGCAGCCCCACAGGAACGCGTCCAGGCGGGTTGGAAAGTCTGCAGAGCAGGAGACTCCACACCCTCTCTTGGCAGCCTGGGCCAGGGCTCCAGCACCCGCACAGGGAAAAAGTTTTTCCTAATATTTTTGTGGAACCTCCTGTGC
>NW_009720530.1:1352-24630 GCF_000703405.1 Apaloderma vittatum
CCACAGTATGCTAGGTGTGGTCTCACCAGGGCAGAGCAGAGGGGGAGGACACCCTCCCTAGCCCTGCTGGACACACTTTTCTTAACACCCCCCAGGATCCCACTGGCCTCTTGGCCACAAGGGCACGGTGCTGTCCCAGGGACAACTCCCTGCCCACTGGGACTCCAAGGTCTCAAAGTAAACGAGGTTTTAAAGTAAATGAGGGTAGATTTAGACTGGATATAAGGAAGGAGTTTTTAACAATGAAGGTGGTGAAACTCTGGAACAGGTTGCCCAGAGAAGTGATGGAAGGCCCATCCCTGAAGGCATTCAAGGTCAAGGGGGCTCTGAGCAACCTGATCTGGTTGAACAGGTCCCTGCTCACTGCAGGGGGTTGGACTAGATGACCTTTAAAGATCCCTTCCAGCCCAACTAATTCTATGATTCTGTGATTTACTCTGGGAGTAACAGAGCACGACGGCACAGCTTTGGGGGTCTGTGGGGTTTCTGTCTGTTAAAAATTGCTTCACGCTCAGCATCACGAACCATAACGTATAGACTGTCAGGTTAGATGATGTCTGGGTCTGGCTTCACGGGGCAGCCCCTGATACTCGGTCCACACACTGTTATTAACGGGCCCACCATGATTTGCTTAGCGAAGGAGGCTCACAGAAAGAGCTCAACAGCGATAATCAGTGACGGTTTGAACAATATTACAATTTATCCCCGTTAGACGGCTCAACGGCTCAACTACAGCTACTGAGTGCAAAGACCGAGAACGAAACTATAATGCAAAGATGCAAAAAAACCCCCACAAAAATCTCATTTAAATGATCATGGGTGAAAACCCTCGTGGCTGCTATTTGAGTACAAAGCAAGGATTCTCTCGGTGTTATTTTGAAAGGCCAGATTTCAGCAGGGGCAGGGGAAAAAAATAAACTCAGAATTGTAATCCTTTAGCCCTTCGGCATCAAATGAGGTTTACTGAATGAGAAATAAATAAATAACACATTTCCAAGTGGTCTTGAGATAACATTTCAGAAGGTAGCACTTTTTGCCCAGAAGAATTGCACTCAATATCTATCGTTTTGTGCCTGCCTGACCTGAAAAATATCTTGTCAAGGCAGAGAGAGAACGAATATTAAGCTGGCGTTTAAGTAATACTGGGACAAATGTCCGTGTTCTTAAGAGCATCCCAAGTGAGCATGAGGGTTAAGATGTCTCAAAGTAAAAAGAAAAAAAATTTTTTAAAAAATAACAACAGCTCAGACCGAGCAGGGTGGCAAAAGCTTGGAATGAAAAATTTTGGTTTTTTATCCGTAGCAGTAGAAATTGGCTCCTCTGGCGGTCCAGCTCTATGTCTGGTCGGGAGAGGGGATGTCCCGCTTTCAGCCTGCACAGTTGGTTCTTGCACTTGTGAACTTGAGGATCCGATTACAGGATGAAACCGCGCTTTGAACTTCTTGTGGTATTTTCCAGCTGGGGCCTCAGCAAACCGCATCAACGTTTTCTGAAACTGAGTACTTTGCGATGGAGATAAATATAATCCCCGCCTTACAGCTGGGCACGATGAGCAGCAAGTGGAGGGGGGAAGGATTTTTTTTATGTCAGGTTGAGTCACCTGGAATCTGATTTTAATAAATGGGATGAAACCTGCCAGATGTGCATAATGCTGGAGATGGCAGGTGTCACCCACATCCAGTTCTTCCTCCTGCATCTTCTCTGATATTAGTTGTAATTGGTCTGTCTGTTATAAGTAAAATTAAATGGTAAGTCTTTTGGGGAAAGGATTGCACACCGGGTTTTTATTTTCAGAAAGGTGCCAGCGTGTTTTAAATGCCGGGTACATAGCCAGTAGCAAATGCAAACATAAAATTCTTGCAAGCTTTGCTCCGGTTTTCTACTGGGAACGAAGAATTTCTTTTAAAAATCTGAAAAAAATCCCCTTTTCAGCCTTCCTTCAGCTCCAACTGCTGAAGAGAAACCAGAGTTACATGGAATCACCACTGCGCTCTGCAAACTCCGGCGAAGACGGAGACGTCCTTAGAGCCCAAAGAACCGTCTTCAGCTTCGACATCGGGTTTTCCGGGTGCGCGGGAGCGATAACACCTCGTGGCTCTGTGCAATCCTGCCTCTGGACTTCTCCTTCACTCCAGCCCCTGCCTCCCGCACTGAACTGCAGTAACGCAACTTCTCTTGCCCTGGCACAAGCTACCTCAGTGTAATTACCCCACTGTGAATTCCTCAACAAGGCCTTTCCCTGGCTCAGCGCTTCCCAATCTGTGGGAAGCATCTCCCTGGAGGGGCACAGCTCGGAGGGAGGATATTGTTTCCATTCACAGCACTCGAACACGCTAATTATGCCGGGAGGGAAGGGGAGGGGGTGGCAGCTTTGCTTGGGAGGGACAGGCTGGGCAAATAGTTTGTGAAACGCCAACTTAACCCCATCTTGTAGGGAATTGTCTCCAGCTCTTTTCCCCCTTCCTGGTTACTGTAATGA
Source organism: Apaloderma vittatum (assembly GCF_000703405.1). Taxonomy (NCBI): domain Eukaryota; kingdom Metazoa; phylum Chordata; class Aves; order Trogoniformes; family Trogonidae; genus Apaloderma; species Apaloderma vittatum. The sequence continues at coordinate 3,832 of NW_009720530.1, forward strand.
GGGGCTGACTTCCCAGATTAGCTCTGGCTATTTAAATGCTAATTTAATTAACAAAACATCCTTGGGGGAGAGGCATTACTTGCTCCCTCCCATTCATTTATCGAATTTCTGAATGCAACACTATTTTTGGCAGCGTCGAGGAGCCGCGGTTATTGCTATGCCCACCTGGTCACAGCCAGGATTAAAGCAGTGATGCGGAGAAGGGAAGAAGAGATCCGTCGTCTGCTTTTTTAATAAGCAGCAAAATTTGGTTCGTTTTTGTTTAGAAGTAACCAAGTCAAAGCGATTTCATCTGTCCTGCATAACTGTGATGCCTGGGATGTGTGCGTGTCACCAGGCTGCGGTGGAAGAAGCTGGCTTTTGTTTTGATCGAGATGAAGGTACGAGCGGTTTAGATCTCGGATCATCTAGACAGAATTGTATTTCAGGGCAAGCCAGAAAACATGACAGTCTTAGATGTCTTTTCTTGCAAACCGTAACAAGCAACAAATCAAGCGCACTTTAAATCTTTTTTTTTTCATTTATTCGACTGCTTATTTGCTCCATCAAAAGAGATGCATCAATTATGAATTTGCTGTAGACCTAGTTTCTACCCATAAATCATTCAGACTTTGGAAGACTAAAACAGAGGATCTTATTAGCATTCAGTTAGTTGTATTCAAACTCCTGTCACTGGGGTCCGCTTTTGCAAGAAGCTGAGCACCACTGGGACAGTCCCAGTCAGAGACTGGGAGGAATTCAGGGCATCCAGCAGCTCTTTAGCATCTCCAGTCATCAGGCCCTCAACAGGAAAGTACTTGGTGAAACAGTTGAAAAAAAAGACCTGTTGCTGTTGTACATTTTCATAGGGTTTTGTTGTTTGTTGTTTTTTTTTTTCCCTTCTGATCCCTGGAGTAAGGAATTTTATTCTGATATGTTAATTTTGTTTTTAGGTTTATCTTGTTTTTCAGTCTGGAGATATGAATATACAAATGTAGTAGAAATTTGTAGGCATTTATTGGCAAAAACAGAAGATGAGTTTATTATAAATTTCTTATTTATTTTAAATTTATTTTTAATCTGTTATAAATTAAGAACAGGTCGAGAAATCCAGATGAAACAGAAAATCTGTTACTCTAAATCAATTGTGTCAAAATTCTGCTTGTTATAGTTTTTATTTTTTTTAAAGGAATTTCTGAAATTTCTTCTGTAACACTTCATATAAATGTACAGGTTGAGGAGACTCACATTAATTTTAGCAAGGCACTTTCTGTGCTCTATTATTTTAATTGGAACTCTTTAAAATCGAAGAATCATTTCCAGGGTCATTCATAACTGAATTTTACTCATCCTGGGATGGACTTTTCAAGTTATCTTGAGTGTAGTCTCTTGCCCTCACTGCGACCAGCATTCCCAGGCAAATAAAGGAATTCTTGAAACCTTCTTCCAGCACTAGATTATGACAGACTAAAGCCCGAAACAAACTTTTTGTTGACAGCCCTCACTTTTGAAAAGTTATTCCGAAGTTTCAGGTCCTAGTCATGAATTTCATGCCATTATAGGGCACAATACTCCCTCTTCTCTTGCCCAGAGGGAGTCTTAAATTGATACTCAGGCTCTGATCTCTCCATAAACTCCACACATGCCCTGTTTATGGCAGGGAAATTTTTTATAGCTACGCTTCGGCTGAGGTGCTTTTCCTGTACAATGGGATTTCAATACAAATTCATACCTCCAGCAGCAATGCAGGGCCAAGTATTAACAGCAATTTGTGCGCCGGTAGGATGAGGCCCTCGATGAGAATTTTCTCATCTTATTGACTCAAAAATTATTATTATCCTTATCAGCTGTTCAGTTTGCTGATACGGGGTGTTTCGAAGCGACTGGTTTTACCGGCTGTGTTGCATTTTGAGCAGTTCTTTCCTCAGATAAAGATCCGACACTGGATTTCATTTGTTTGGAAATAAAACAGATTTTGTGTCTTCAGAGAGAATGGAGAATCTCTAGAGAATTGGCAAAACAAAATTGACAGGAGAGTGTGTTTAATGGTTTCAAGACAAGCTTGTAGTCGTAGAAAAGTGAAAAAGCCCCAGCACAACGGCAATCACTGATACTCTGAAGAATGCATATTTAGAGTTGCATAATCTTTGCAGCATTTATCTCCTGCTGCTTCTGAGACACTTGATAGGTGAAAGCTGCCTTGACCTAAAAGGCTGGAATATGTTACAGCTTCATCTGCTGAATCATGTTGGGTTTGCTGCACTTCTGCTGCTGAAACGTCTGCAAAAGCTTCATTTTTGTGCCTTGCAGCCCATCCACACTTTTCTCTCTTCTTCACCTTCCCTCTCTCCAGCAGCTGTACAGCTTCAAGGCACGTCCTAGTGATCCACGCACTGCCGGACACCGGCCAAGCTCCTAATCCAAACCCAGATCTAAATTTTTCGTCTTCATTTACCCTAATAATAACAATAATAGCAATAATAACAACAAAAACCAAACCAATGTGTTTTGTCTGTGTTTAGCAAATAGTGCCGCAGGCTAAAACGCCAGCTCCAGATAGCCCCGGATTTAATGAGCTGGTGATTTGGTGCTGAAACCTGGGAAACCGTGATAGATGAGGCTGCTGCTATCACCGCTGGGAGCTGCAGAATTTTTTGATGAAATGGGATTTTTGACGGTGACCAAAAATTCCTTTCTGACTCTAGAAGCAAGAGTGACACCCGGTGGCCTAAGGAGCAAAATAAAACCAGGTCTAATTGCCATGTTCCCCTTTCCTCTCCTTGTTTGCTGATTCTCTCCTGATGCTTTTAAAGAAGGAGCTGGGGACAGGGAGGTACCTCTGTCCCCTTGCACCCTGAGCACCCATTGCTTGGTGTCACCGACTATCCCTGGACCAGCTCCTTTGGGGTGAAACTGGGAGAGAAATGGGGTGCTGGCAAGCCTCCCACGGCTCCTAAAACACTACAGCCGAGCATGGGGGGCACTGGATGTGGTCCCGGCACCCTGAATTTGAGCAGAAGATCGCCACTGATCCTGCTGCAACTCTTATGTGACCCTTCCCAGGGCTCACCTAGGCTCAGGGCTTGCAATCCTTAAGACGTGTGGTGGGATTTCTTTTAACCATGTTGAATGTTTTGCAGCCCAAAAAGTGACCCGTGTCCTGGGCTGCATCCAGAGGAGTGTGACCAGCAGGGCGAGGGAGGGGATTCTCCCCTCTGCTCTGCTCTGGCGAGGCCCCACCTGGTGTGCTGCGGCCAGCTCTGCAGAACAAGAAGGACACGGATCTGCGGGAGCGGGTCCAGAGGAGGCCACGAGGATGGTGAGAGGGCTGGAGCAGCTCTGCTGTGAGGACAGGCTGAGGGAGCTGGGGTTGTTCAGCTGGAGAAGAGAAGGCTCCGGGGTGACCTAACAGCGACCTTCCAGTCCATGGAAGGGCTACAGGGAAGCTGGAGAAGGGCTTTTTACAAGGGCCTGCAGGGACAGGACAAAGGGCAACGGCCTGAAACTGCAAGAGGGGAGATCTAGATCAGATCTAAGGAAGAAATTCTTCCCCGTGAAAGTGGTGAAGCACTGGCACAGGTTGCCCAAGGAGGCTGTGGATGCCCCATCCCTGGAAGGGTTCAAGGCCAGGTTGGACGGGGCTTGGAGCAACCTGGGCTGGGGGAGAGAGGTGTCCCTGCCCACAGCAGGGGCTTGGAACGAGGTGATCTTCAAGGTCCCTTCCAACCTTAACTATGCTATGATTCTAAAACAGCAGCCAACTCATCAGTACAGGTTGTCAGAGAGAGATGATGGCTAGGGGGGCTCCTGTTTGCTTTGTGCCTAGCAGGTATTGTTTATCGTATAAACATTGATCCACTTGAGAGGTGACGTCCCTACCCAGGGCAGGGAGGTTGGATTAAATGATCTCTAAGGTCCCTTCCAGCCTAGGCCATTCTATGATTCTGTGATATGATTATGGGCCAAAAAGACTGAAAGAGCGTTTTTGGCAACTGCCTAATGCCTTCAGCTCAGTGATTATTGATGGGTATTATGAATGGTCAACTACCTCAAGGAAAGTGTTAAAAAAAGTGACCTGCTAATCTTTGGTGAAAAATTTACTTTATTTGGACTTAGTAAAAATGAAAATGGAAATGCCCAGGTAATTACATCAGTCACTGAGCTGTGGCTTTAATAAATGCCAAGTGTTGGCAGCGTGCTACTAAAAGCTGGTGTCAGGGGCCTCCGCTGGAAATGTGCCTGTTGAGCAGGCAAACCAGTTTCGCTCCTAAATCAAAAATCCCTGCGGTATTTCTGTGTGGGCGAGCCTTGTTATTAGATGTTCCCTAAGGTACCTATCCGTATCTCAATGTGTTTTATAGAGGGAGCTCCAGCTGAGGCCTGGGTCTAAGCATTTGGGCTCAGCTTATGGGGAAAATGAAGCCCAGCTCTGATACTTGGACCTCGCTGCTCACTCTGCTTCCAGACCTCTGCTTCGCTGGTGTGGGTGATACTTGGATTTAGGATCTTACTGATGCTGTTTCTAATTGAAAATGTGAAGCAGGAAAGGATTGTTGGAGAGACGGATGGATACACTCTGGTCTTTCACTCATGGATGACTGCAAAATTAAGAAAACTTAAAAATATTTTCTCTTAAAATTTGGAAATGTGTCTCTTTTGTGAGAATAACTGGGATGGGAAAGGAGCATTATTTTCATGTCAGTAGGTTTTTAGAGTTTTCAAAAAGACAAGGAACCATGTTATTATGAGCAAAGAACACGAAGGGGAGGTCGTTGCACAGCACGAGGCCCAACCAGAGAAGCTGCCAGAAGGACCAAGCCACTTCTTCCACCACTCCCCAGCTCCAAGACCCATCTCTTTGCAGAGACATCCCTCTTGCACAGAGCTGTGTTACACAGCACATGGCCTGTTGCTTGCCTGGGGAAGATGTTGTCTCTTAAGAGGCTCTTCTATAGTCAAATGGCTTCACAGCTGCAGTTTTGCTTCTAATCGTCAGCAAATATTAGATTAAAAAAATAAATCTGGAGGAACTGGCACCAGAATGAAAATATCCCTCAAATTCTTCTCTGACAGGCTGCCCTGTGGCATTTTGTTCTTAACCACTCCCTTCTTTGCTGCCATCTCTGTTTTCCCTTCATGAACTATTGTTACTGGTGAAGATGTAACAAAATGTGAGTTTTCAGCATCTTCATCTCTGAACTGCACAGCCCTAAGGTCATGTAGAAATCCCTGCTCAGACTCAATACAGAACCACAGTTTTCTGAAATTTTCTGTTTCTTTCTCTCCCTTGTGAAATTAAAATAACAAAAAGCCCAATAAAGGCAACAAAATGTAAAGCACTAGAAAAAAAACCCAACCAGTTAACAAGTCCTAAAGCTGATACAGATGTTTCGCGATGGTTGTGTTGGGGTCTCCTGTGGAAATGACATACTCAAGGCTTTGCCAGACGCACCAGCCTTCATTGCCTCAAATGTTTCGAGAGATCCCATGCAATGCTAAACATTTCACTGTACATGCTTCAAGAGTTGTGCCCCGGCTAGTCTATGGTCAAATAATGAAATCTCATTACTAAAAAATTAGAGAAAGCCATTTTGCTAACTAAGAGGTTAGTGGGATCATTTCCCATTGCCTTCCACGGGAGCTCCTCTACTCTCAGCTTTTCACAGCCCTTTCTCCACCAGTTTTTTGATGGCTTTGCTGAGCGAGAAGCAGCCTTTCCATTCCTTACTCTCCCTCCCCATGGGTGGTGCTGGACACATACCTGAGGGCAGTACTTGGGTTGTAGTAGACACCTGCAGGTTGAATATTCACGTGAATTAGCTTAACAAATTACCCCGCACAAGGAGCACGATTTCATTAATTCAAAGCAGAACCAGAAGTACCGGGGTGGTTGCTGCTAGACTTGTCTGGGCACATCTAGAGTTATCCTGTATCAGAATTTCCCGTTAATGATATATCCTGCAGCCAGGAGACACCACTGAGGTCTCTGACCCCTCCGCTCTAGATAAACCATGAAATTCCACACCCATTCTTTCCCTCAATCTTCATTTCTTTCCATAGTTAGAGTTGCTGGTGTTTTATCTCCAGTATGAGTCATTTTTTTTTTTTCTTCAAATCTTCAGATCATTCTAAGTTGGACGGAGCCTTGAGTAGCCCGATCTAGTTGAGAGGTGACCCTGCCCGTGACAGGGAGGTTGGATTAAATGATCTCTAAGGTCCCTTCCAGCCTAGGCCATTCTATGGTTCTCTGATTCTGCTCTCATGATCTAAATTAAAGAGATGCAATCGTTTGCTTCCCACTGTTTTGTTTTTTTTTTTCTACAGGGTTGCCCTGATACTTACTGAAAGGTTGGATGGGAACTGGAGGGCACCTTTGTCACTTGCTTCATCTCCTAAAAGTGTAACATTCAGTCGATACTTGTTATCTACAGTGTTTCTGCAGTTGGGAGAGAGAAGGAGAAAAGTACCCAGAAGACAGTTTTCCTAAAATAAGTGTCAAAGATACATCGGATAGACCCCACTTTCGCTGGTGCTGGTCTCTCTGCAGGCAGGGCGGGGAGAGTTGAGCTGCCCAGTGAAGCCTTAGTGAGTGAAGGATCTAACTTTTAGTTTGGTGATGGGACACAGGTCCCACTTCAAGCAACCTGGTGACCCTTTTCCATTTGTAGGTTGCAGATCTGCGATGTTCTCCGTTGCCATCTTTCCAAGCACAGCAGAAATGAGTGGACCTGCTTTTCCCGTGCTCCACCAGCACCAGTATGATTAACCAAGAGGTTAATCACATCTGAGAACAGGTTGGTCCTGCTTCTCAGAGATATCTGACATATCTCCTCGTATATTTTACTGGACAGCCCGCACTTGGCACTTCAGAAAGTCATCCTGGCTCTGCTTTTTCATGCACTGATGTTCTTGGGCAGAAGGGGGAGCCCATACATTATTTTTTTTGTGTGTAATCATCTCAAAATCGTGATGCAAGGCCATCAAATCAGTAGGGGTTTTTTTTGAACATGCGAGCTTCTGCTTAGCTGATGTTACAGACACACACAACTAGAGGAAGGCAGGCTGGTGGGGAGCAGATTACTGTTATCTATTCCTTTGCAACAATGACAAATCAAGGAAGATTTGAATTCTAAACAACTTTATCATGTGTCATCACGTTAGTTCAAATGCTAGACAACAGACTTTAATTAAGAACTCGTTAAACAAACAAAAATACAGAAGGAAAACAGACCCTTTAGGAACAAAATAAGTCATAGCTGCATGACATTTATTTTTGCTAATTTACTTACACCCCCACTGGGAAACCAAGTAAGTCATCTGTACGGTACCGCTCTGGTTGTTTATATAGAACCGGTACCTCAGATGTTTCCCAAGGATACACATGAACACTAAACTGTTAAACAAGCTTTAAGCTTTTGTAGGGTATTTTCATCAGGGTGAGCAACTAAATAAAGGTACCGTGCAGTGTTTTCTACCACTGCCTAAACCCCCCTCAAATTCTTTCTCAGTGCAGAAGCTCCTGAGCAGGTGACTCTCACATCCTTCAGTCTCCTCCACCTTACAAGCAGCTCTTTGGTCTGTGCTTGTGCACCCAGGGAAGCCCATAAGTCCATTGAAGACCTCTGCAGTCCATCCCTTGGGATGGATTTCTTGTTACTTTTCCTCCAAGAAAGGGTTGGATTGCTCTTTCTGATGGTTTTGAAAGCAAGTAGATGCTTTTGAGTTGTGGCTTTGATATCATCGATGCTATCTTTAGTGACATTACCCACCTGCTGCCTGCCGTTAATGCTTCTGAGAATGACACAAGCAAAGATTTTGGCCCTAAAACTTGTGACCACATGAAGTTACATTAATACAAAGTCAGGTTAGATTTTTAGCCCACACCATACGCACAAGTGGGATTTTTTTTCCACCTGGTTAATCGATGCTGTGTTGGATTGCATATAGAGCATGGAGTCTGACTAGCTTAGACAGATTTATTATCCAGAGCTGTGGTTTTGTCCGGTTCTCCTGGTTGTGCAAATAAAACTGCACAGATGTCTGTATGCAGTTACATCATTAAAGCAGTCCTTTTACTCGTGTAGCTCCTTGTGTTCAAAAAGCTGACCTGGGCTGGAAGTTCTCTCACAATCTGCTCGATATTTCTGAATTTCCATGAGCACTGAGGGAGATGAACTTCATTAGCAGCTCATCCTGTGCAGGCTTTCAGGCTTAGACTTCACCCAGGTCTCATCTGCCCTTGCCAAAGGCAGTATCAGGGATCTTTTAAGAGTGACCATGTGGCTCCTATAAGGAAGAAGCCTGAGTTATCTTCCTGCATCAATGTCCTTGCAAGGATAGAAGGATGGAGCCAGCAGACAACCACTAGGAGCATGTCCGTGGGCTGCTCTGAACACGGTGTACATCTCAGCCTTGGGTGATTCTCTGTCCCCTTCAATGGACAAGGCAAGAAGGAGTCCATAGCAGCATGGAAGCAGCCAAAATCAGGATCAGGAGGCTGTAGAAAACCAAGCACGAATTTTGTGTCTTTCAGGTGGAAAATGGTGTTGCTGAACTGGATGATGAGCTAAAATATTGCCACTAAAAAAATATTTATAGGTCTGAGGAATTAAAATGGTTTAATACCTTCCTTTTAAATGAAGACAAGCATGTTGTGCTGCAGAAATGCAATGACTACCTCTGAAAGACGTGAAACTCCTGAGAGATATCAATCCTATGTCAGAAATTTGGCTCATGATGAGGGTTTGGAGACTGTGGAATTAATACACAAGTTTGGGGGGTTAAAGAAATCTCAGGTCATAGTGGGAGGTGGAGATGGAAATATGAGCAAAAGGCTGGTAGGACATCCCTTAAAACTACAAGGTTTGAGAATTGGGAGAATAAAGAATATGGAATCCTAAAATCATTTACGTTGGAAAAGACCTTCAAGATCATCAAGTCCAAACATTAAATAAAATATAATCTGGCCAAGAATACAAATGGAATTCTTACTATGTATGACTTGGATGCTGGGGTATGAATTAACTTTTATTTAACGCTGCAGGGCAAGCTTTGCCAGGAAAATCCTCATCCTGTTGAACAGCCACAGGTTTCAGACTACATGGTGAAGAATTCCTTCCTAACATTGGTGTTTCTGCGCCTGATGTAGAGATAAACTCAAAAAAGATAAACTGCAAATTGTTTCAGAAAATGGTGTGTCTGTTCAAAGGCTGAAAATCTGTCAGAGTCTGTTGCACTGATAGGGATTATGCGCAGAGGAGCTGAAAATTCAGGGAGATAGAAAGCAAAAAATATAAATAAAAGGCAGCCGTATATGTAAGCACAGAAATAGCAAAGGAAAGGCAGAACTTTGAAAAGAAAAATGCCACGAATAAAAATTTAGGATGGAAAACTTTAGTGTAGAGCAGCTCCGTTGAACAGCGAGACTGTGGTCCTGGAAAATATGACAGCAAGCAGGCTGATGGGAAAGAAAACAAATATTCCCGTAAGAATTAATGTAACAGAGCAATTGTAATGCACAGGGACACTATATTACAGCTTAAAATCATTCCCATCCAAAACTCATCCGTGAACAAAAGCACAAGATGATAAAGTTGATGTGATACTTAAATAATGTAATACTGAACTACTTAAAATGTACTGCAAGCAGCTGTACCTTTGCAGGTATTTTAATGCAAACAAATATAATACTAGGAAAAAACCGTATTCACCAAAATGATTTGGTGGCAGGAGGGTGAAGGACAGAAAAACAATCTAATGACAGCAGTTAGCAGAGCAGGGTATCAAATGACTGACAGCGAATCTGCAAATCATTGAGTAGGTAAGTGATGGAGAGGAGGGTATTGCTGTGCTGTTAAAGAGCTTCCTCCCTCTTTCAAGTGAAATTTGAAAAATCATAGCACAGAAAAATACCAAAAATGGACAGAAGAGATAAATATATTTAAGAAATCTGTAGGCTTTTAGTCTACAGTGGCATAAATTCATTTACTAATGCTGTTAGAAAAGGCGTGTTAGTTCTGTATTAGAAACATAGATGCTGGACACTCCCATAAACATCGTGAAAAAAATTAAAAGCATGCTGTGAGAAGACTGCACAGTTTAAAGCCTTTGCAGCATTAGAATAATGTATTTATGATGTTAAAATGTAAGTAAAAAGAGCAGTAACCTGTGGAGAAATTGCTCCTGACTCCAGCCAGGTAGGTACTAGACAGGGGTAGATCTCTGCATCCCAAGAATGGCTGTCCTGGAGGAGGCTGGGTGTCCGTCTGACCCGGGTTTGTCTCCAACCATGGTGGTCAGTCGTCTCTAGAGAGGAGTAGAAGAACAGGGGGTGTGTGTATGGTCCTGCTTCCCAGCCTGGAGATGGGATTTCCCTGCCCAGACTTCAGTGGGTAGAGAAGTGAGAGACATCTACGTGAGGGGAAAGAAGAGGTGTTTTTTTAATACTCAGGGAAAACTGGAAAAGCCCAGGCTGTGGAGGACCTGGAGGAGCGGACAGCGCTCACGGCTGAGCATTTTGGGGGGCATAGAGACAGGCGTGTTTTTAACTGCTCAGGCTGTATTGAAAACTTTCTCCTGCCTGTGTCCTAAGAGCACTTGCAGCCGCAGAGCTCCACAGGACTAACACTGGGAAATTGAGATTTGTGTTGACAAGATGGTAAGCCAGGCCATCAAAGTTTTACAGACTTGTTTTTAGGAGTGGCTGTAAGTGATTTAGAAGACTCCTTCTCCTGATCTGCTCATTTATGCAGATGTTGCTCTGGCACTGGTGTTGCCAGCAGTGGTTTCCAGTCACGACCCTCCAGCTAGAGCTGAGCTTCCCTGTTACGCTGTCCCCAGGGTTGTCCCAGGATCTAATTTCTTGGCTGACCTTGAATTGCATCCTCATGGTGTATTTGTCCCAGAGCTGGTGCATTGGGGACCATTTGGGCTCGGACTGCTCTCCCGTGGGAGAGTCAAGGACCGCGGCTGAGCTCCAACACCAGACCACCACTGGATGTGGCTGCTGAAGAAGAGTAACGTGTTTCCTTGTAGGTTTTGGGCACCCTGCATCCTGCAAGACCTGATACATGGCCACATCAGTGTCACGAGCCTTTTGGGAGTGAAGTCTCAGATGCTCTTGGTGAACCTGGTGGTTCAGTGGCAGTGTTGCTTCCGTTCTTCTTGACCCCTCGGGTAGACAGTCCATGACAGGGAGGTTGGACTAGATGATCTCTAAGGTCCCTTCCAGCCTAGGCCAGTCTATCATTCTGTGATTCTATGATTCTATGATTCTATGATCCACTGCCTTTACACCAGCCCTGCTCCTACGTTCCCTCTCGAGTGCTGAGAAGTTGCTAAGCAACCTCAATCCATCTAGAAGCCAGCAGCATCACCACCATGAGGACACCGTGGCATGGATGCTTGGGTACCATTTTGTTCCATGTGGGAGAGCTCCATCCTTCCGGTCGCCAGCAGCCAGAGCAACCCCAGGCCTGTCCATAACTTTGCAAAAACGCCTGAGCATACAAACAGACAGAAGATGCACAGACTTGGTCTTTATAGGAAGCGCCTCTGCTTCAGCTCATAGCGGGTCATGTGGAGATGGTGTAGATTTTCATCAGTTTGAGCCATGTGGGGCATTTGTAGGTTCAGCTCTATTTTGGCACCCTTTTTTTGTGATCGTAGAATCAGTCATTGAATGGTTTGGGCTGTAAGAGACCTTTAAGGGTTGTCTAGTCCAACCCCTCTGCAGTGAGCATGGACATCTTCAACTAGATCTGGTTGCCCAGAGCCCCACTGAATCTCATCCTGAAAGTTTCCAGGGATGAGGCATCTACCACATCTCTGAGCAGCACCCTCATCATAGAAGATGATGCCTTCTAGTCTGAATCTGCCCCTTTTTTGTCTTAAAACCATTACCCCTTGTCCTATTGCAACAGGCCCTGCTAAAAAGATTGTCCCCATCCTTCTTTCAAGCCATGTGAAGTGGTGGAGTGTGTGGGGGGCAGGTCAATTTGTCAGGGTGGGTGCTGGAGAGGGGAGCACCTCACTTGGCTCCCCACAAACCTTTCAGCCTGGGCTATTCTCATGGACGGAGAGACCTCAGCAGTGACTGAGCTGAGATGTTAGATACATCCATCATACGTCCGTTCAGTATCCAAACATGGGGCTGACCTAGCGGCTCTCCATTGCTGAGACTTATTTTTCCATAGAAAGTAGAAAGCTTGACTACAGGGATGAAGTCATGGATATTTATGGCAGCTTTCTTTAAAACTAGAGAATTGTTCCTGTGTTTCTCTGTTTTTTAAAAAAATGCTCTTTCTTTTTCCATTCTGCTGCCTCCTTTCCTGTGTAATGTGCTCTAGGCAAACCTGCTTTAGCGGGAGGGTTGGACTAGATGATCTCTAGAGGTCCCTTCCAACTCCAACAATTCTATGAGAGAATTCCACCACAGAGTTCCAGCAGTGCAGCTTCTTGGTATTGTTCGAAGGGCGCTACCTTCTGCAAAGGCATGTGTGAATATTTAACAAAATGATAGATTCCTTGGAGACAGTACGGCGCTGAACCGTAGGATCACAGAATAGAATCATAGAATGGGTTGGGCTGGAACGGACCTTTAAGGGTCATCTAGTCCAACCACTTGCAGTGAGCAGGGACAGCTTTAACTGGGTCAGGTTGCTCAGAGCCCCATCAAGCCTGACCTTGAATGTCTCTAGGGATGGAGCTTCCACTCCCTCCCTGGGCAACCTGTGCCAGGGTTTCACCACCCTCATTGTACAGAACTTTTTCCTAACATCTACTCTAAATCTACCGTGCTCTAGTTTAAAACCATTGTCCCTCATCCTGCCACTGAACACCATTGTACCTCCCCGTGCCACTGAACACCCTTGTAAGCCGTCCCTCCCCAGCCTTCCTGTAGGCCCCCTTCAGGCACCAGAAGGCTGCTATAAGGTCTCTCCTTTAGGAGCCTTCTCTTCTCCAGGCTGAACAACCCCAACTCTCAGCCTGCCCTCATAGGAGAGGTGTTACAGCCCACACACAGGCTTCAGTCCTTGTTTGCAACCTTCTCAACTCCTTCATGCAGAGTTTCAGGTTGCTCCTGCTTCCCAAAGGCTGCAGAGCTTTTCCGAGTCCCACTCTCGGACTGAGCCGGCGGCCGCTGAACCCCCCCCCTAGAGGCTCGGAAATGTCGAGAGGTGGGCTGCGCGTTTCAGCTCATCTCTGCCCAGGAATGGGCAGCGGTGCCAAAATCGGATGGTTTGCCAGAGGTCCGTGGTTCCTGCGGGCTGCGAAACCAGACCCACGGCACACGCTCTGTTTGTGCCGTGCTGCTGGCTGCGCTGGCGCGAGGTTGGGTCACGTTGATGCGTTCCCTGCGGTTTCCTTGATTGAGATGGGTTATTTGCAATGCAGGATTTGTCCTCCTGAACCGGCAGAGAGGGACGTGAATAGGAAGAGCTGCGTCAGGCTTCCTGTCTGGGACTCGCCGCACGTCTGGTCAAGGGCGCTTCTCCTTCACGTGGGTTTTGTAACTGCTAACATTTTGGATTCATCCAGACCAGACATGCCAGGGTGAAAGCTGGCTTTATTTTAAATCTCATTACAGTTCCTCTGTGTTTCATCATCCTGCAGACACGCTATTTGCTGCAGCATCACTCCTTGCAGCAGGAGGAATTGCAGTGAAAGCCTCCACGGCTGGTGGGAAGGGAGAAGTGCTTCCATCCAGCACGCAGGACCCCCACCGACATCTCTACTTCTCCATCACCGTGGAGCCGACAGAATTGCACGTGCAGCCATTCTTGGGGTTAAACCACCAAATCTTCTACCAACAGTGTATAGAATCATAGGTCCAGATGCCTCAAAGGAGAAATGGCTTCAAAAACCTGGGATGACTACAGAAAAATGGACACGTCGATGGTTTTAACAAACCCCATCCAGATCAAACGGAGCAAGCAGGCTTGGTATCCACCTGCAAAACAAGCAAGTGGAACATGTGGCTGTGCCGATAAACATCAAGAATGATTTCTGACTGCTGAAAACTTCAGTTGCAGTTGTCTTTTATGATCACGGATCTTCCCTGGATTATTTTGGTTCCAATCTCAGTCTCAGGGCCATTCCTCTGGCTAATTAAAGGACGACCACTTGTAACTACTGGCCAAATTTTTCAGCAGCCGTCACGTTATTTTGCATTTCACTCAGCTTGGCTATTAAAATAAACTGGACAATTTCCCAGTTATTGCTGATTCTCAGCCACCGGCACAAAGCTGTGCTCGAGAGTCTGTTGCTGCAGGGAACACATAGATTAAAAAAAAAAAGAATTTGGCTCCGCATTGTTTCTTATGAGAGATTTCTCTATCTAGTGTCAAGGCTACCTCTGCCTTACACAGAGCAGGGAGGCAAAGCCCCAGTGCCAGTTCCCCTAAAGCTACGCCTGTACTAGTTATTAACCAACAAACTAACCAGCACCAGGAGGAGGTTATTAAACTCTCTCCTCTCCTAACAGGATAGCTGCTTCCAGACTCTCTGTTGGGAACAGCCCGATGCTGTGCTGTCCCTGCTTTTCACTATCCATATGAAAAAGAATTTCATAAAATGATAGAATCATTTAGACTGGAAAAGACCTTTAAGGTCGTCGAGTCCCAGCACTTCCAGGTCCACCACTAAACCATGTCCCTGAGCACCACATCTTCTGATTTCCATTTCCCTTCTGCTGCTGCTTGTGGAGTCTCGAGTGCATCTCCCAGCCTTTCCCCGCTGCGGCAGTGGCTGGAAATTTAAAAAAAGCAAAGCAGAGAAGCAGAGATTATCCCCCGGATCGAGGAGCTGAGGCTTTGAGGTTACACACACAGCACAACCCTGTCCTTGCAGAGTCTTTGGAGATGTCTCTATACGAGACTGCAGGAGAATGCCCTGGCCTCTGCGCCTGGCACAGGGTAACAGAGGAACGGCAACCACGATTTCTTTCTGGCTCTACTAACATCTAACATCTCCTTACGTGCTGGTGCATGGATGTGTATTATATTACCTACATATCTGTGATGGTGTGCATTATAGTAGGTGTTATCTGCTCCAGGCTGGGATAAGCGGAGGCCCAGGGTGTTTGGGGTGTGATACGAAACACGAATTAAAAAAAAAGAAAACCAGATTATCGATGCAAACCTCTACTTTAATACTGAAATACGCTGAGAACAGCACATTCACCACTTTCTTATGCTGACAGAGGAACCCCACTGCCCTCCTTCGTGCTCCCCAGCACCGTGGATGCTGGTACCACCCAACATTAGCTGCATTTCCCTGCACTGCGGCCAAGTATTTATAGGCAGCAGATCTAGACAGTAATTAGGCCATAGGATAATTTCAACTTGCGCTGGGACCGCCAAGCACTGCTAGAGGCGGGCAGCAGATCTTAACCTGAAGGGAACCAAACCCTTTTCTAGGTGTATCACTCCCCAGACGGAGCAGAAGATGCCGCCTTGGTGTGTCTGGTGACAATCCCTACCCACTTGTCCCTCTTGAAGGTCATTGGGGGCATAAAATGGGTAGAGAATAGCTCCTTTTATGCCATGTGAGGTATTCATACAGCTAAGGGCTGCTGGTCACTGGGAAGCTGCCCAAGACGTTAATGGTTTAATTGCTGTTTCCTGTATGTTCCCCTCTCTGTTGTTCATCACAGATGACAATTGTGGTTTCGCGTCCATGGGGCTGGGCTGGGGGTCCCTGGGAATCTCAGCTCCTCGCACAATTACTGCTCTTGGATATCTCCACCACTCTGGACACGTCCTTTAAGCCTCACCCCCAATTAAGGTCACCTATACAGGCTTAATTTCCTACTGGGAACTCCAACAAGTTGACGTTGGTCCTTTTTTTACCCTGAGGCATGAGTGAGGGATCTGGACATCCTTGCAATGACCCATGAAACACGTTGTGCACGACGGGGTGAGGCTGGGACGGACGTGATGCATGACAAAAACCAGGGGAGGACTGGAAAATGAGCACATTTTGGGTACCCTGGTACTCACTAGCTGTGCCACAGAGCTGCATTAGTGTAAAGCAGGGCACAATTCGCCCTTTTAAGACTTGTGTGTGCTAGCAGATAAATACACCATTTGCTCCACCCTGATATTGATCCTGAAATAAAGCCATGCCGCCCTCCGCCCCCAGTTCCATTATCTCCAACCCCAAATACCCAGAAATCACAGCCAAAAGCCCCCAGATCACAAAATTGGCTCAAAGTTCTCGATCGTATTTTTTAGTACTCTTTCTAATGTGCTTCGAATGTGCCTTCTGTTTTTTTCAGCTGCTAAACTCAGCTCATCCCACAAACCTTTTGAAAAGAGTTTGTTTTTTTTTTTAAAAAAAAAAATCGTGCTCCTCCAGGGCCTGGGACATTAAGACAAACAACATATATGCATGTATATGTATTCCTACCTATATTTATACCTGCATAAAATGAGATGCATGGTAAAATTACACGAGCTGGCAACACAACCGCCCTGTCACAAGAATCTCTTTGACAGGGTGACAAACCACCTACGCCCAATGCACTGTGCTTTGTCTGCCCGGGACTGAGATGAGAGGGCAAATGCTGGCTCGGTTAAATCAAGCCATGTCAGCCCTGATCCTTCATGTCACCCGTCGGTGGGTTTCACACGTACACCCTCTGCCCTTGCCTTGAAATATTTAGATACCTCCCTGAATTTGGACTGGGCTGTGGCCAAGGACCGGATGTTTGCTTTAAATCACAGAGGGCTTCTCTGCTGTGCTTTAAAAGCTGATCCTGGGCTGAAGTCGTGCCAGGATGAGTTTTATCAGTGATGAGAGGGAGAACCTGACAACAAATATTATAAATCTTTCAGAGCATTAAAAAAAAAGCAGGACTTTTCTCCCATGGACATTCTAACAAAGCGAGTTGCCCTGGAACTGAGTCGGTGCCCACCATGCACCCTCCACCACACCTCTAGTTAATTCATCTCTTGGCACTTCTTTTCCTCCAAAGCTGCCATCAGCACCGTTGCTCAGTAAATGATTGAAAAAGCTGCTGGGAAAGTGCTCTGGCATGTGTGGGGACGGTGGCACCTCTGCCACGGGCACTGCCAGCCCTGCGGGGAGTTGCTCTCCAGGCTGAGCTTTGGGGGAAGGCTGAAGCATCAGGACCACCGCTGGGTAATCCCAGCCCAAAGACATGTTCTCCTGCTGCCCTGGCCTCACAGGGAGGCTCCGAGCCTTCATATTTAATGCATAAGGAACACCGAGCTGATCTTTTTATAGGTGGTGCTCTCAGGCTTCACTTTTTTTTTTTTTTTCAGTTTTTGGGTAATAAGGGATTTGAAGCCAGGGGCTGGGTCCCCAAGCTGGTAGGAGAGGTCTGTAGGACCAACATCTAGGAGCTAGAGCTTTGCTGGACCCTACTCCTTGTCCTGGGGATCAGGGACCCCTGGAGACCCCTGGAGACCCCTGGAGACCCCTGGAGACCCCTAGAGACCCCTGGCCACCCCTAGAGACCCCTAGAGACCCCTGGCCCATGGATGATTGCTGGTGTGGGCTACACTGCTCAATCAGGCAGCGAGTGATGATGGAGGAGCGTCTTGAAGCTCCTTTTTTAGCAGAGTACACCTCCAGCTTTCCCTTCCTTGCAACTAAGGAAAATCTTTTGGATTAAACTCTGGTTTTACACCATTAGGTTTTGTTTTAGAAGACTGGGAGTCTGGAGATCCGGATTATATCCTCTGTTTTGCCAGTGATGTGCTGAGTGAGAAGTTTTTCCTCTGTTAAAGATGTCTGTGTTCCTCCTTGGACCTTGCTGAATTTGGTCACCAACTTGGAGATCCACTTGCACCATCTGACTTCAGTGGATGAAAACCAAGGACTGTTGCATTCTCCCCTCCAAAGACTGCATTGCCTGTCCTTCTCCACTGATTTTGGTCCTGCTAATTTTAAAGTGAAATCCTTGAATCAAATACGGTGCATCTGAATCTGTGGGTTTTAACCCCTGGCTCCTGGTTTGGACTGTGCTGAGAGTGGACTCTTGTTACGTAGATATTTTTCAACACCAGGCAAGTGAGGCAAGAAGGCAAGACAAGGGAATTAAGAGTTAGTTTAGTGGGCATTTCCTAACTAACCTGGCTTTTCCATTGGTTACAAGGGATGGCAATGGTGCACTGAGATTTTTATTCCTAATTTACATGTTAGCTAGACTCATGGACGAGTAGGTTGGAATGATTCCTTTGGATGTCACTTGGTCCAGCTCCAGAAGCCGTGCTGGTCCTTAGTTATTTTTTAAAGTCATTGATGTTTTATCCAAGAATGGTAGAAAATCCTGGGGCCTAACCCATTCCCTTGTCTCAAGGCAGGATCGAGTATTTTCTTCTGTCATTCCTGACACCCACCATTCTGACCTGGCATTAAACTAGGAGAAGAAAGTCCACCCCAGCTGAAGGGAATCCATCCCACTGCTAAACTAACCTCACGAGAGCAAACTTCCCTGACAGCAGAATAAGAAAAATTCACCGGATCAACCGAATCCAACATTTCTTTTACTGACTGTATTGCCAACTGAATCCTGGTTTTGTCTGGGCTATTGGGATCGTTAACTCTGTGCTAATGAGGGCAGCTATAAGAGGATGCTGCGCTGGGGCGTGGGGGTATGGAGAGAGGATGGAGAGGTAAATTCAGGTCCCTCGGAGGTATAATCCCTTTGCCACGGCATATCACATCCCGTCACATCACCCCATGTTAAGCAACCCAGGGCTTTTGCCTTCTCTCCAGGAAAATCTGAGCAGCTAAATTCCTCCCTATACAGCAGACCTCAAAGTAGAAGGGGAGAGGAGAAGAAAACGCAATTTAACAGGCCACGATATAGTGCTATCTATAAATATTTTACCAGGAAAGGTATGCAACTGGTATTTTGAACAAATCCCCAGCCGCAGTTTTAATAAAGTGCCTTTAGCATGCCACTCTGCCGTGTTTAAATCTAATTCCAGTTGTCAGTCAAATCGCTGTATGTTATTAACCTATGGGCATAATTGCCTATTCCAAGTCTGCGGCTCTAAGAGGCTTTATGTATGACTGTAATAAATGAAATAACTTTTATGATTCCAACTCACAGCTGAACACATTGACATTGAAAATTACAGACGCACACGCATTACTTTTTTGTCTTTCCCTGTATAAGATATTATCGGTGCGACTACAACTGCAGAGGAAGACCCGTGTTAGCAGGGAAACGACTGAGCTTTGCATTAGCTCATCCCTACGGCTGGTGCCACACGGAAACGCTTCAGCTCACCTCGGTTTAAAATAAAAAGTCTTCATCCAAATAAGCAAACGTTCCTAAAAGTGCCCCTGCATGGATCCTCATACACTGCCACGGCCAAAGAGATTCATGTCAGGTTTAGGGTTGATTGTCTCCATCCCCAAACTCCTCCCTCTCTCCCACCATGTCTTAATTTGTGCCTGTAGCAGGACGTGATGCTGAAGCAGGGATCGGATTGTTGGTTTGTTTTTTATTTGTCAGCACTGGGACAAGGTGAACACAAAACGCAAAGGATGAAGGCAGCGTTTTCCAGCCTTTTTGTGCTGCCGAAAACCACAGCACACGTGGGAGGATCATCGACCACGAAAGCATGTAGGTGCTGTGAGCAGCAGGTCTCAAAAAGCATCATCTCAGTCTTTCCTGGATGTCACCAGACTTTACAAAAAGTTATGACCTCCCCCCAGCAGTAAGTTGTGCCAGGGGCATCTCATCCACACCCTCGGCAAGTCTGCAGATGACACCGAGCCGTGTGGTGCGGTTGACGCGCTGGGGGGATGTGGTGTGATCCAAAGGGACCTGGGCAAGCTGGAGAAGTGGGCGCATGAGGTCCAACAAAGCCAAGTGCAAGGTCCTGCACCCTGGGTCAACCCCAGTATCAGTACAGACTGTGCGATTATGGGATAGAGAGTAGACCTGCAGAAAAAGACTTGGGGGCACTGGTGAATGAAAAGTTGAACATGATGTGACGATGTGCACTGGCAGCCAAGAAAGCCAGTCGTGTGCTGGGCTGCCCCTAGAGCAGCGTGGCCAGCAGGGCGAAGGAGGGGATTGTACTCATCTGCTCTGTTCTGCTGAGGCCCCCCTTGCAGTTCTGTGCCCAGTTCTGGGGTTGTCAGCACAGAAAGGACATGGACCTGTTGGAGTGAGCCCAGAGGAGGCCACAAAAATGATCAGAGAGTTGGAACACATCTCTGATGAAGAAATGCTACTCTATGGTTCTCTAATTCTATCACCTCCACAGAGCCTGGACACTTGGCCTCTAACACTTGTCCAGACTGTTTTCGTATTTGTGCACTGGGGAACATCTCTCTTCATTTCAAGCATCTGAAAGGCATGTGGATTGTCTCCACCGGCCTGTTGGATTGCTTCCTGGATGGGCATCCTGGATGGACATCTCTGGAGAGTGGTTTGTCTCAGAGATGCATCAGCAATGGATGTTCACACGATGTGATTCACAGCCATGAGAGGACCTTCAGAGAGCTGAGATTTGGTTGGGTGAATCCCACCTCTGCAACTCCTCTGCCTCGCTATAACCTAAAAGCTGCTGAAGAGTGGTTGGGACACTTGGAAAACACTTGCTGAGGACCAGACCCTGCTTAAAACACCACAAGAGATAGAAGTATCCTCCACTAAGCCTTCTGCATGTCCCCAGCTCCCTACACAGCCTTGGGAGAGAAACAGCAAGAGGTGGACAAACCCTCGAACCACGTTGCTCAGACCTTGCCTTGGGTACGGGGAGAGGTGATGCTGCTGGTCACCTCCAGTGACCAACAACTGGAGCATTCTATCCTCTTGCTATCCTGCTG
>NW_009720530.1:24661-25881 GCF_000703405.1 Apaloderma vittatum
ATAGTCCCAAAACATCCTAAAAGAGACGCTTCTCACTTGAAAACATTGTGTCCTTGATGCAGGACAGGAAGGATCCAGGCTCCTGGCTACGTGATTTTTAGGGCTGGGACTGACTTGAGTCCTAAAATCAGGATGTTTGCACTGAATGGTGCAGAATCATAGAATCGCAGAATGTTAGAATCATAGAATGTTAGGGGTTGGAAGGGACCTCTAGAGATCATCTAGGCCAAACCTCCACTTGTCTCTATGATGGACATTTTATGAATGAGGGTTTCTGGGGAGAGTATAGATGTGTTTATGTACCACAATGTGTAGATTCCCATGGGCAGTACCATACAAATCTTTCTTGACGTTGGTAGTGATTAAAGAACTGTAATTTCACTGCTAAATGCCTAGGTGAGGGTCTGGATAAGTTTCTGAATGCTCTGCACCTCTTGAGCTCCTCTGACCAAACTCTTGCCTTACAACCACCTGATCTCGTTGAGGAGGTCAGGATCTGCCCCTAAGAGCCTTGGGAATCCCTCTTGTTTGCTCATCCTCTGACACAGAGGATCCCTCGCTTCAGAGCAGCCCCCTACATGCGGTGTTTTTTGGAGCAAAGCACGCCGAAAAATCTAGAGGTACCCGGGATACCATCGTAGCATCACTGCCCCTTCATCTCAGCATTGCTCCGGAGCGTACGCACGCACGGCTGTGCAAGCGCCGCGGTGATGGCACGTCCTCTATCGTCACCAGCTGCAGAGCAAATGCTGGACCCGCCTTCCAGCTCTGGGATGGCAGGAGATGCAATTTGCCTCTCCTCCTGGCCTCCGCATCGGGCAAAGCTCTCTGGCTTTGCTGGTTCGGTGGCTCATCGCCTGCAGTGAACCCGGTCACACCGAGCACCTCGGCGGCGCTGATCCTGAAGTCCCCACAGGCTTTAAGCGCAGATCCGCGTTGGAGTTAATCTAACTAAGAGGTCCAATTCTGGGCGTTTTTGGCAATGGGAAAAAAAAATATATTTTGAGGGGCTGCTTTGAGATGTCTTAATAGGAGAAATGGGATGGCCTCGGTGTGCCGAGCGGCTTTAATGATGCTGGGACGCCGCATTCGGCTTCCCTATTTGACCCCTTAATTTCCAGCAGCGACGTCACCGAAAATCCCTGTTTGTGGTCTACATTGGCGGTCTAAATTTAGAGTGTTTGAGATGATTTGTGACTCTGTTGCTGGGGGGAGGCGGG
>NW_009720530.1:25901-26226 GCF_000703405.1 Apaloderma vittatum
CTGTGTCACTGAGGCTTGTTTGGACTTTGAAGACGGTGGCGTGGTGTGCGGGGATGACGGCGCTGCCCAGGAAGAGTGAAGAGGGAAAAAAACCATGGGACTCTCTCCTTTTTATAGTCTAAGCAGTTTAATTGAGCTCGTTGCTTAGCCAAGACATTAAGAAAGGATTTTCCCCTCGAATCCTGATTAGATTTCCCAATAAAACGCCCACTTTGACTGCTGCTGCTAGGAGATATGTTGGTTTGCGGTTCAAAGAGGCACACGGCGTAAAAATAAACTGAAAAAAGGAGCTGGGTGCTGCACGGATGCAGAGGAAAAGACCTTT
>NW_009720530.1:26334-26580 GCF_000703405.1 Apaloderma vittatum
TTCCCCGCTCCCCTTTTCCCCCTCCCCGCCAGAGCATCTCGAGTCAACCCAGCGCCGCAGTCGCGAGCGAATCAGTCAGGGGGTGGGCGTGGGCGGGGAGGAATAAAAATGGCATAAAAATCACAGATGGAAGGATCCGTGCGGCCCGCTTCTCCGCGCCGTTCGGCCCTTTCCCTCGCCCCGCGTCGTGGGTACCCGAGGGTCCCTCTCGCCGGCCCCTTGCGGCGCACGACCTTGAGGCCAGAT
>NW_009720530.1:27076-27339 GCF_000703405.1 Apaloderma vittatum
CAGGCCTCCCCGCCTTGGCGTGCGAGGTGATGGCATCTCTTCGTCGCAGCCGTTTCGCGAGTGACGAACGGGTCCTTTTATTTACTCGGGGTTCTTTAGATCTTGTTTCTCTCTCCAGTGCTGCAGCTCGTTAATGGAAAACCCATTCCGCTGGCTCACCGGGGAAGGGCCGTGTGCTGCTGGAGCCGGCGGTGATGTAGAGGGATGCTCAGCACGTAGCATCACAGGGCAGGGATCTGCCTGCGGGATCCCAAGTAGAAGGC
>NW_009720531.1:0-1319 GCF_000703405.1 Apaloderma vittatum
TGAAATTTGGGAAGAGGGTGAGGAAAAAGCTGTTTCACCCCTGGGCGTTAAGGGGCAAAGGAGTGAGGACGGTGATGGGTTGGAGAGGGGACACGGCACTGTCGTATCTGGGATGTGAAATATCAATCTCAGCACGGGAAAGGATATATCTGGGTATGCGGGATCGGGGCCTTTCTGTGCCTGGTTTCGTACATACGTGCATATACCTTTGTATATACGGACCCGCACAGGTGTACCAGTTATAATTCTGTTTATAGCCATGTCGGTGCATTCCGTCTGCGTTTCTGTACCGTTCCCACGTATAATACTCACCGACGCTGATATTATTCTGTCAGGAAGATCCGTGCTGTATAGTATACAAAATATACTATATATTTAGCACATATATACATTTGTGCTAAAATATGTATAATATATGATATATAACAAGCATACTACGCTTCTACTAGGATGGAATCTGGGCGATCTTCTGCCCGTTTCCGCAGATATTCCTCCTTTTTACACCTCCTAAACCCAAATCACAGCTACCCCAGCCGCGGACGACAGATGTGCCGTTAAGGCGACAGGCTGAGGTAATGAGGGGGATGGCTCCGCGCAGCGGTCGGAGCCCCGCACCTTCCCCGAGGCTCCCGGTTCCCGGCCCCGCCGGGCAGAGCTGCCCGCAGCTCCCGGGACCATCCAGGGACTGGGCCGGGTCCCGCAGGACTCGGTGCCGAAGGACGAGAGTTTCCTTTCTGTCCCGGCATCCCTGGGTTTAGGTTTTCCCTTCCTTGTAAGATTTTTTTTTCCAGCCTCCAGACTGGAGGCGGAGGGAATTTCAGGAGGTGAACTGGAAATGGTTGAGGCTGTCCAGAAATGCGCGTTAGCTGTCATTGAGCGTCTTCAAAACAGAAAGGGAAGAAAATTATCTATCATCTATCTATCTATCTATCTATCTATCTATCTATCTATCTATCTATCTATCTATCTATCTATCTATCTATCTATCTATCTATCTATCTATCTATCTATCTATCTATCTATCTATCTATCTATCTATCTATCTATCTATCTATCTATCTATCTATCTATCTATCTATCTATCTATCTATCTATCTATCTATCTACCTATCCATCCATCCACCCATCCATCCATCCATCCACCCATTCCAGCTCCTCTTACCTTCACGTGTCCGTACACAGGCAGCGAGCTCTGGGTGACGGATTTTAATGCAACCGGATAATTAATAACCACCGGCCCTGCTTGTTTTCTCCATTATTTATGGGCCGCAGGTGCGGAGTGGATGGCGCGGACAGGGGCAGGGGCGGCGGGCTCGCCC
>NW_009720531.1:1578-2848 GCF_000703405.1 Apaloderma vittatum
CTTTCCCGCGGGGACAGGTAGGGAAGGGGATGCGGCGGAGCTGGAGGGGACACCCAGCTGGGGGGCTCGATTCGCCTCCCGGGGATGCGGACAACATCTCTGCTGTGCTTGGGCGAGGAGGGGGGCAGAAAAACATCTCAGGGATGCTTGTACGGGCACCTTAGTGGAATTTGGGTGCCTGGGTCTGTAAATGCGAGCCCCACGTTTACGGAGTGGGTGCTCCTCTATGCAAGGTGGCCTCGTCGTTCGGGGGATGTGTGTGGGTGTCTGCGAACACGGTAGATTTAATTTGAGGGGTGCTGCGGGGTGCAGGGACAGCTCTAAACTACCGGCAGCCGGACACTTGCCGGAGTAGATCGCTCCGGTTTTAATCCAGGGAGATCGGAATATGCCTCTGCGCCTTCTCGTTAAGAACTGGTGTTAATTCTGTGGCGTCTTCTCACAGTGACCTCCCGGCGATTTGTGTTTTCTGCTTTATCTAAATCCCAGGGTAATTTCTGCCTTTTTGGGAAAAAAAAAAAAAAGTCATTAAACCCTACAGCAGCTTCACCTTCTCCAGGGAGGTGAGAGGAAAGCGGCTGGGGTTGTAACGCCCAAAGGACGCTTTGCCTCCACTTCAATCCAGTTTCAAACCTATCATTCAAAACGGTCCTGAGCGATAAAGCAAAGCCGAGAAACCAGAAATAAAACTACTTCTCTTCCCTTTCCCTTTTTTTTTTGTCTTCCTTTTATAATTTTGTTTTTGCTAATGTGCATTTCCTCAGCGTCACCTTAATTTAGAATGCCTATTCAGGATTTCTACGCTTTGCCTCCACTTCAATCCAGTTTCAAACCTATCATTCAAAACGGTCCTGAGCGATAAAGCAAAGCCGAGAAACCAGAAATAAAACTACTTCTCTTCCCTTTCCCTTTTTTTTTTGTCTTCCTTTTATAATTTTGTTTTTGCTAATGTGCATTTCCTCAGCGTCACCTTAATTTAGAATGCCTATTCAGGATTTCTACTTTTTTTTTCTTCTCTTATTTTTTAATTTAGCTGGTAGAAGCCTTCCCGGAACGCTGCTCGATGGCCCCTACCCCAGCTCCGGTTGTGCGGGAGGGATGCTCGGTGCCCGAAAAATAAAAAGGAGAAGGAGAATCCCTTTTCAAGTCATCCCTTTGCTGTCTGAGAAAAGGAAAGAGGCGGGAGAAGGAGAAAAGGGACTTACCTTGTTGAGCTTGAAACCGGGGCTGTGCTGCGGCGAGAAGGAGGGAAGGGAGGAGGGAAGGAAGG
>NW_009720531.1:3013-3552 GCF_000703405.1 Apaloderma vittatum
GCGCGGGAGCTGGCTTCGATATGTCTCAGCGTTTTTTTTTTTTTTTTTACTCCTGCAGTGTCCTGGGGCAGTCGCCCTCCTCTCAGCTTCAAAGAAGGGGGAGGGGGGAGGGAGGGGAAAGAAAAGTCCCAGTTTCTCTCCTCTCAATTTTAATTCTTCGAATTTCTCTTCTTCGGCAGAGCAGGGTTTTCCCCCTTCTCGTCTCCCTCCCCACTCCCTTCCCTCCACCCCCGCTCTATCAAATAGCATCATTTGAGCTGAAAAAAAAAAATCGCGTGTGTGTCTGGGGCGGGGGGTTGTTATTGCACGAAGGTAGAAAAAATCGGACCCGATGTAATCAGACATTGATTTGTTCTCTCTGAATTTGCATGGCTCGGCACTTCTTTGTGTGCGTGTGTTTATATTTCCTCCCCATCTTTGTGAAGGAGAAATAAGTGAATGATTAGTAGAGAATGGAAATATATATGCATATAATAATAATAATAAAAATAAAAAAGTAAAGAGAAAAAAAAAACCCAAAAGCACTTATGTGGATGGTA
>NW_009720531.1:3608-3921 GCF_000703405.1 Apaloderma vittatum
AGTATGTCTGTGTATATTTATTTTTGTTTTCTATTATTTTTATTATTATTGTTATTATTACTACTACTATCATTATTATTATTATTTTGCCAGCCTCTATCTGAAAAGATGCTGATTATCGTTTAACTGATGAAGGGAGATGAGAGGGTGACCTTGGGGAAACAGATTATAATTCCTGCCTGATTCAAGAAGGGAAATAAAAACCCAAAAAGGATGGGGAAATCAAAATATTCCCTTTTCTCTCCGCTTTTGTTTAACAGGAGGTTATCTCAGCAACAGCATTACCAGGTCTCAGCGATCCTCACGGCGGGGG
>NW_009720531.1:4039-4264 GCF_000703405.1 Apaloderma vittatum
TAAGGGAAAAAAAAAAAAAAAAAAAAAAAGCTTCGGAGCTCTGCCCTGGGCCGTGTCCTCTCCATAACCCTCCGATTCGTCGCTCCCGGCTGTTTGTACAGCTTTACCTGTACTATTCTGGTACCCTGTTTTCTTAAAAAAAAAAAAAGAAAAAATGCCCGGCAAACGTAACTCAATCCGCTTTCAGTCAATTGTCGTCTAAAAGGGGGCTAAAGTGTGTGTGGG
>NW_009720531.1:4355-4596 GCF_000703405.1 Apaloderma vittatum
CCAAAAAAACCTTCCCTTTTTTCTGTTTAAAAGGGAGAAAAAAAAAAAAAAAAAAAAAAAAGGTTGGGGGAAGCAGCTTTAGTGCCCTTTGACTACTCATTTTTTTAGGGGAGGGATAGGCTGGGTAACCGCCCCATCTCCCTGAGTTTGGGTGCTTCGGGTGTTTTTTTTCATTTACTTTTATTTTTTAAATTTCCTTCTTGTTTTGGACTTCCACTGATTTCTGTCAGAAGCCTTTTTT
>NW_009720532.1:0-1125 GCF_000703405.1 Apaloderma vittatum
TTAACATGAACAATTCTAGGTACTAAACTTATCACCACAACCTCCACCACATATTAAATTCTTCTCAGTGTTTTGAAAGGGATCAAAAATAATTAGAAGGAGAGAGAATATTGGCTAAAATGCCATAATAACCCTTCTAAACTGGGCTTTTTATGAGTAACCAGCGGGATATCTGGCACTGCTCAAAGCATCTTTGAAGGTTTCTACTGTGGGAGCTGCAAAAACTGAGATAACTGTAATGCAGAACAAGTGGTTTTGCTGAAAAATACCCTTCTTTCACAAACCTATATGTGATCCTGATAGGAATATTCTCTCTGAAATTGCTTTCTGAAAAGCTGACTGATAAAGCTGACTTTTTTCTTTTTCTTTCCACTTGTGTCTTTTTTTTTCTTTTTTTTTTTTTTTTAATATATATTCCATTATCGCCACAGGGAGTATTGACTGCTAATGGAAATAAATTCTGGTATATCCAGCTGCATCCTATGATTCCCACAGGCACAGTTGTACGTAAGAGCCATTAGCATCCCCAAAATAAAATACATACATACCGCTAGGAGAGAGGGTTGTGGGTTTTATTTTAATGTTTTGTTCATTTGTTGGAGCAAAGTCATTAATAAATATGTCTCAGAATACACTTGTGAAACTTCACTCTATTAACGAACCAGGGCTTGTTGGAAGCATTATGGACAACCTACCAATCTGTACCTGATGGACGGATGGCACACAGGTAGGACAGAGGCCATCTGACCTTCATTTTATTTTTCCTCATCTCTTTCTTTTTCTTTCTTTTCTGCTCCCTAGTTATTGTTCAGAGTTTGCCTACCTTCACCACATGGACTCTTTCTCCATATGCATGGGAATTTCATCTGCCAAGCCTACTCCTGTCTCCGGACTACATGGAAAGCTTAACAGTGGAGTGATGCCTCCAGTCCCTCTTCCAGACAGCTCTCTTGAATGAGGCATTCTCAGCATCCAATGCCGTGTGAACTAACAAGGAGAAATTATAATTTATCACTTGACTGGGAGGAAAAAGCATCTACTCTACAAGTCTCTTCCCATCTTCTATCCCATACGTACATCCATATGTACAGTTCAGCATCTCCTCTTCTGGGATTAGTTTTGCAT
>NW_009720533.1:0-1905 GCF_000703405.1 Apaloderma vittatum
GAGCACTCACGTTGCCATAGTCAATGTAGAAGATATGAACTTTGGCGGTTGACTCCACCTTCTCCACCCGGGCCCGGTACCTGGAAGAAACCATTCCTCAACACGGGGCAACGCCACCCCCGGCCCTGCAGAAAGGGACAACGGGGAGCAGGGACCACCCCCCTCCTCACCATTCTCCGTCCACAAACTTGGCAATGCAGAAGTCTCCGCGGCGTGGGGCGTAGGAGCCCTCCACGGGCGGGTGGTTGCCCACCTCGGTGCGCATGTTCTCCATCAGCTTCTCCAGCTGGGCTCCTGTGGAGGAAGGGGGGCCAGATCCAGCACCCACCTCGTCCCTCAAAGCACCCACATGACCTCGCAGGGGTTGGGGGGACACCCTGTCGCTGTACCCGTCTCGACGTCCTGCACGTAGAAGTGGAGATCGTCCGTGATCTCCGTCACGAAGACGGGCTTGTAGTTGGCCGTGCGCTCCTTCTCCTCCAGCACCGTCACCACCTCCTCCACTGGGGTCTCCTCGTAGTGGGACCACACCTGGGGTTGAGGGGGGACACATATGGATTGCTTGGGGGTGACCCCACGGCCATGCTTGATGCCACCGGGGTGGCGGTCGCGCTGGTACCCATCAGCTGGAGCATCCCTGGTCCTCAGCACCCTGGATCCCATGTGTTTTGGGTGGGACAGCCCTTGGTCTGGGCCATCCCTTGGGGTGGGGACATCCCTTGGAGTGGGGTCATCCCTTGGGGTGGGGATATGTCTTGGAGTGGGGACAACTCATAGGGTGGGGACATCTCTTGGCATGGGGTCATCCTTTGGGTTGGGGACATCCCTTGGGGTGAAGACATTCCTTAGGTTGGGGTCATCCCTTGGGGTGGGGTCATCCCTTGGGGTGGGGTCGTCTCTTGGGGTGGAGACATCTCTTGGCATGGGGTCAACCTTTGGGTTGGGGACATCCCTTGGGGTGAGGTCATCCCTTGGAGTGAGGACATCCCTTGGGTTGGGGACATCCCCTGGGGTGGGGACATCCTTTGGGTTGGGGACATCCCTTGGGACGAAGACATTCCTTAGGCTGGGGTCAACCCTTGGGGTGGGGACATCATCTCTTGGCATGGGATCATCTTTTGGATTGGGGACATCCTTTGGGTTGGGGTCATCCCTTGGAGTGAGGACATCCCTTGGGGTGGAGACGTGTCTTGGAATGGAAACATCCCTTGGGGTGGGGACATCACCCCTTGGGGTGGAGCCAACCCGTGGGTTGGGATCATCTCTTGGCACAGGGACATCCCTCAGGGACAGAACTTCTGTTGCGTTGGGGACGTCCCTTGGGGTGGGGACACCTCCCGGCACGGTCCTGCCCCGCGCTCACCTTCTCCTTCTTCTGCTTGGCAGCGTCCTCGGCGGCCAACAGCGCCTTGTAGTAGGGGCTGCGCTCGGCGGTGAAGTGGACCTTGGAGAGGGCGTGTTCCACCAGGGCCACCGAGAGGTTGACACCCTCGATGTGCAGCCAACCGATGAAGTTCCCCGCCTTGTCCATGCTCTCCACCTCCACCTCCACCTGCAGGCAGCCGGTAGGGAGGGATGTGTCAGCCCTGGGGCAACCTGATCTCGCCGACAGGCAACCAGATCTGATCCATGGGGCATCCAAATCTGCTCCTGGGCACCCAAATCTGCTCCACGGGCACCCAGATCTCCACCTGGGCAACTCACATCTGATCCTGGGCACCCAGATCTGCTCCTGGGCACCCAAATCTCATCCATGAGCACCCAGATCTGCTCCTGGGCAACCCAGATCCGCTCCTGGGCAACCCAGATCCGCTCCTGGGCAGCCAAATCTGCTCCTGGGCAGCCAAATCTGATCCTGGACACCCAGATCTGCTCCTGGGCGCCCAAATCTGCTCCTGGGCCCCC
>NW_009720533.1:2175-2654 GCF_000703405.1 Apaloderma vittatum
GCTCTCCCCCTCCCCCTCCACCTGCAGGCAGCCGGTAGGGAGGGATGTGTCAGCCCTGGGGCAACCTGATCTCGCCGACAGGCAACCAGATCTGATCCATGGGGCATCCAAATGTGCTCCTGGGCACCCAAATCTCATCCACGAGCACCCAGATTTGCTCCTGGGCACCCGAATCTGCTCCTGGGCACCCAAATCTGCTCCACGGGCACCCAGATCTCCACCTGGGCAACTCACATCTGATCCTGGGCACCCAGATCTGCTCCTGGGCCCCCAGATCTCCAACTGGGCAACCCCGATCTGCTCCGTGGGCACTCAGATCTGATCCACGAGCACCCAAATCTGCTCTCGGGCAACTCAGATCTGCTCCTGGGCACCCAACTCTGCTTCTGGGCACTCAGATCTGCTTGGGCAACCCGGATATGATCATGGGCAACCCAGGACTGATCCATGGGCACCCAAATCTGCTCCTGGGCACCCAA
>NW_009720534.1:0-5024 GCF_000703405.1 Apaloderma vittatum
GTGGGACAGTGTCAAGCGCCTTGCACAAGTCGAGGAAAATGATGTCCGTTGGTTTTCCCATGTCAACCAGCGCTGTAGCTCTGTTGAAGGAGGCCACTAGTCAGGCACGACTTACCCCTAGTGAAGCCATGCTGGCTATCATCCACCACTGGTTATTTTTATGTGCCTTGGTACAGCTGCCAGGAGAATCTGTTCCATGATTTTACCTGGCACAGAGGTAAGGCTGACTAGCCTATAGTTCCCCGGGTTGTCCTTTGTCCCTTTTTTAAAGATGGGGGTTATGTTTGCCGTTTTCCAGTCTGTGGGAACCTCACCAGAATGCCAGGACCTCTCAAATACGATGGCCAGTGGCCTAGCAACTTCAGTCACCAGTTCCTTCAGGACCCGTGGATGTATCTCATCAGGTCCCATGGACTTGTGCACCTTCAGGTTCTCTAGGTGCTCCCAGACCTGTTCTGCTTCTACCCTGGGTGGTTCTTCACTCTCCAAGACCCAGCAAACACTTGGCATTTACACACAGAGAGAAGAAGAAAACAACTGCCACCATCCCAAGGACTGTTCCCTATATTCTACTATTCTACATCCAAAATACACAATAGACTTCCAAAACTTTTGAAAATTAGAGGAAAAAACAGGGATGGAGAAAGTCAGAGTGGCAATTAGCACAGTAGTTAGATATTCCTTTTGAACAGGAATTCAGGACCACATCTGGGGCGCCAGTTAGGTCAGTTGGTTGAGCGTGGTGCTGATGACACCAAGGTCACAGGTGCAATCCCCGTTCGGTCCCCACGTGTTGCCTGATCTAGTTGAGAGGTGTCCCTGCCCATGACAGGGAGGTTGGATTAAATGATCTCTGAGGTCCCTTCCAGCCCAGGCCATTCGATGATTCTATGATCTCCTCTGGGAGCTTTAACCAGCAGCCCAGGGGGATCTTTTTTCCCCTTTGCCCCAGAGAGCTGCTATGAGAGAAGCTGGTTCTTCCCGTGCAAATCCTTTGGCATCACTGGAACACAAAAAGCAGAATCACTAGAGTTTGATGCCAGGTTCAGATTGTGATTCGTGGAGGAGTGCATCTAGCAAGGATGACACGGGCTTAGGCTACGCAGGGGAGAGGAGGGCAGGGTGTTCTCTGCCTGCGGGAACTCCTGCAACACTGCCGCTGGGGAAAATAACTCTCAGTAACTTTAAGCTGAGAATCCTAGAAGAGCACAGATGCTTTGTTTGTCCTCACGGGGTAGCACGGAGGACAAACATACACTTCCAGATGCACATCTGCCAGCTAAAGCATGGTAATGTCAATTCATCGGGGAAATACTTTTTGTCTGGGTGCCTTCAAAAATAATTACAGCCATGATAGTAACAATTTACCCTTCCTGTATTCATTAATTACAGGGTGAACACAATGCTTACAAGGCATACAAGGACTAAATATGCTTTGTATACACAACTGAGGATAGAGACCTTAAGAGCTAGGCTGCTGATATTTAGTTGACCCAGCACAGAGTTATTCATGAACTTGGGCATGAGGCAAATAGCTGCATTGCCGAAGAGTACTCAGCACTTGTCAGAATTCAGCTCTGAACTATTTCGCTGAAGTTCTGTGAATTTCTCACCACTTAAATGCTGGAAAAATCCTGGTCTCTTGCTTTCAGGGCTCCTGGCACATCACAGTCCCAAGCTCTCCGCTTGACTTCCCCCACTACTTCCCGAATTTCTTAAACTTTGTCCTTACACAATCAATAGTGACAGTTCTGAGGTAAACTTCCGTTTGCCGTTCAGTTTAAATGGAGTCAACTCATGACTCATGACTTCATCCCAGGTTAAAGTGTTGTCCAACAGAGACCAGCCACACAATTCATCTCTGCTTGTGATCACTATAACGCTTACCATCAATAAACCATAAATACGGCCCGTGAATATTAACAGGTTAATCCTCACAATCCCTACACTGATAAACAAGCAAGAAAATAAGGCTTAGGGGAGTTAAATGTCAATAGCTACATAACTAGACAATATTTGATTGGAGTTACAACTTTGGTTTCCTATGAGCTGACCTATTTTTAATTACTAAGCATCCTCACCACTTCCTTGAATGGTTCTGTATTAAAAAGGATGGGCCCTGAGAGCTCAGTCGCACATCCGAATTTTTTTTTTTCTCCAAGTTTAACATTTGAGAAAACATCAGTTTGGGCTCCATGAAGACTTGAGAATGATGGTTAACAGGCACCTGCCCTTTCCCAGATCTTGTATCCCTGTACAAGTGTTAGCTGTGCCCACCTCATCCCTAGGGAGGGGGGTAACAGGATGAGTCCTCTCAAACTTTTGAAAAATCCATGGCTAAGGAAACCACTATCAATACAATCGATAGCCAGAGCAGACAAAAATAAATACCTCGTATGCCACAAGCTGTCAGATTCAGAATGGACTTACAACCCAGCTGTTTCCAAAGACATTCCACCTGTCACAGATTATTTGCACATTAAGATAGAACAGGCATATAAAGAATAGAGAGTAATGTTTGTATCTGACATGGAGATAATAAAAAGACTTTTGTCATTCTGCTGGAATCAGGGTCAAATCCACATCTTTAAAGAATTATGCCATCATAATAAATGACAACTTAAGAGATGGGCAGTGTGAAAATGACAGCTCAAAGGGAATACTTACGGAGAGAGAAAGGTTTTTCCTACCTTCTCTTGTTTTTTGCGAAGCCACGTCCATACCATACATAATTCAATTAACAAGATCACCCTCCCCAGTCACTTGAAAATTACTCTAATCATCTTTGTTCCTTTCTTCTGTATGAAGTGAGGTGGATTTTTCCTCCACAGTTTCCATGAACCCTGGCTGCAGCTTCTGAAAGGCTCATTATCTCTTCTATCACATCAGCTTCTGCTTTCAAGGCTTCTTGTTTAGTTCTTAATATAAACTGAGAGACTCAAATCCCTTCAAAACACCCAAGGTGCCTTTGCCACCGAGTAACTGGCAGAGCATCATGTCAGCTGTAAGACCGGTTTAATCAAAAATCATATCGTACATGAACGCTGGGACACTCAGAACCTCTGGAACTACAATTACCCTAATTTCTCCCTTAGATGAAGGAACACTTGACGTGGTATTTAAATGCACTGTCATTTTGAATCTCCGTTATGGATTTGATTTCCTTATGTAAAGTAGGCTTGAGGAACGTGCAAGGTTCTGTTAGGCATTGCGTCTAGCCGGGTTCAGAAGTAATACACGGGCACCGGGTTCGCAGGTTCAGGAATTTCAACCTGTGTAGACCAGGCTACCCAGTTAGAAGCTTCCCAACAAGTAGCTGGCTGGCCCCACTGAGTAAATCAACCTTACTCTTCTGATCTCTGCTTTGGTCAAAGAAGCAACTCCCCAAGCTACAAACAACTTAAACAAATGACTATTGTAAAGCAGCCCTCAGGGAGTTTTCCACCCCGATCTCCCTGAAATTCAACAGGATTGTGGGGACCAATTCCCTGGGCGCCAATTGAAAATTGACCACCCGAATAAGGGTGTTTGTGTGCGGGCACACGTACGTATCGGCACATACATATACGTCTGTTTACGTCTCTCTGCGTAGATACACCAAGCCCCCGCACACGCCAGCCCGGACACGCACACAGGAGCGACACGCGACTCCGGAGTGCTCCGAGCTTGACAGAAGGCACTCACGTGATGTTTCAGTGAAACCTCTTCTCTCAATTGCTACTCTCAGCAGTTAGCTCTGTCAAACTAATAATACAGGTCTGCGCAGCAAAACGATACAATGTCAGCATTAGCATATAAAATAAAGTATAGGTTTCCCATGTCTTTATTTCTTTTCCATTTTCTTGCTATTGGAGAAACAAGATGAAAATGAAATACTTGCGTTTTTTTTTTTCCGGAGGGTCTACGTGACATTTTTCATTTTGACGAGGGAATAAAAAAAAGTATCTCTTTTTAAGATAGCAGGAGATGTTACCCCTTTGATTTGGTTTTTGGTTTCTAACAATATATAAGAAGTTTAACTACAGTGGACTATTTAATAGTCCTGTAAGCATGACATGGCCTATAGCTAAAGAGAGTTTAGCTGCCTTTACTAAACAAAATAACTTGCTGCAAGAGCAGTTTTTAGGGCAGTGATAAATCACAGTGTCATACAATCATGCATTAAGCTCAAAACAAATGCGAGACTGGCACAAACATTAAAGTACAACTGGGCAGAAGTCAGGTATGTACAAGTCATCGACAAACATTGGTGCAAGTGCTTCAGACAAGACATTTGAAGGAAATTTACATAAAAAACATAGATTAAATTTATCAAAGTTTGATAAATTTTAAAGACAGTAAAAAAGTACAGAAAACATGGAAAAACAAAAAATAAATCAGCCAATTGATACAGTACAGTTTTACTACATTTATAATACAGAATGAAGACAGAAAAAGATACAAGGAATTAAGAGCCAATAAAATCCTGCTGGCTGCGGCCAGGGGAATTTCATGGCCCATGAGAGATGTGCACACACAGAGGCACGCACACGCACGGAAAACAAAGACGGGAAAACCAAAAAAAGAACCATTTACTGCAACGAAGGACATGCACAGAGGTGAGAAACGTTTGGCATGTGGCGGCACATGGAGTCATTCCCGATCGCCTAGCGATGGTACCTGGCTCGGCTGGAGGTCGCCGGCTTGCCTGAGCGGAGCGACGGATGGAGGAGGCACACCCGATGTGGACGCCGATCGGCCGAGAAGCCTACAACTTGATTTAGGCTCTGCGGGAAAGAGAGAAGAAAACACACCCGTGAGCACGAGCGTTCCCTCAAAACGGGCTTGGTTTCTCCTTAAAGTCTTGGGAATTTAGCCGAATTACGAACAGGAGTTGAGAACAGACCAACGAGGATTAAGGCAGAACTTACACCAAAGGAAATATATAAAGGAAATATATATCTGTATTAATTCACTAATATTACCATATCCCTCCACCTGAAAACACATCAGTGATTAAGGCAGCTACAGTGGCTTTTTGTTTT